>NC_079205.1:22001781-22161781 GCF_026745355.1 Beta vulgaris subsp. vulgaris | reverse complement strand
AATAAACTAATGTTGTTTGGTGGACTGCATCAAATTTTCTTATTTTTCTCTAAAAAAAGAATGAAACCTGCATGGCCCATGTTCCTCGTCGCCCATGTCCTCCCTTATAACCCTAGCCCACTCCTTTATAACCCCAACCCTAAAAAAATCCCAAATCATAACCCTCCCTGTCTCTCACACTCGGTCCTCCCAATGGAACGGTTCCCAAGCCCTAATCCCTTCAGCCTAAACACTGCAACCCCCTCTCATCTCTTTCTTCCCTAATCCCTTCTCCTTCTACAACGAACCACCATCCTCTTTTCTCCTTCCAACCCTAAACTACCGTCGTCATTTATTCGTCTTTACAACGAACCACCATCGTCTTTTCTCCTAATGCCTTCTCCTTCTACAACGAACAACCATCGTCTTTTATATTCGCACTACGATACAAACCACCACCACCACTTCGTCCTTTCTTCGACACGCCCTTTCTTCGTCGCTTCAATGAACCACCACTGATGCTTTTACTACCTTCCCGACGACACGAACAGATGAGGACAAATGACGAAGAGAAGAAGATGATGAATGACAAATGACGAAGCCGAAATAATGAGGATGAATTACGAAGCCAAGATGATTGAATTTCGCATGTAATTTAGGGATTAGATTTGTTATTTTGTTTGATTTAATTTTTATATTTTTTGATTTTTAAGTTTCAATTTATATTGTTCAACATTTTTAATTTCATGTATAGTTTAATTATTTAATTTTCATTTTAATTTCGCTGCAAATTAATTTCGTTATTATGTATAGATATAGTGTTAATTTGGTCTTTTTGCTTGAGTGTTTGTTTTTGGTTTAAGCAGTTTGTATATACTGACAGCTAAAATTGTCATTTTGGTTTAATGGGATAAATAAGTTCATTTTAATTTTTAGCTTTCAATTTATACTGACAAAAATATTTATAATAAATTTGAATTTGTAATAAAAAAATCCAGAGTAAATAATTAACCAAATTTAAAAATTAATCGATAAATCTGGTAAAACATAAAAGTTTAATCAAAATAAAATAAAATAAACTTCAAAGAACGGAGTAACTAAAATACTAAACATATTTACAAAGCAGCTTAAGATTACGAAAGTTCACCTAACTAAAAACATGTTATGGCACGCATCACGTGCAAAAAATACTAGTATATATATAACTTAAGGCTTAGATTTGACATGCTGCCACATGTATCCACCCCTTTCAAATAAATAACACAAAGTAAAATATTTAAAAATGTGTATGGAACGACTGAAACTCATAACTTCTCACTTGAAATTCAAAGACACTAACCAGTTAATCTACAATCTTATATTGGTATTTGCATGAAAAATTATTTAAAAACAAGATAATACACACCCATGAGGTAAACAAATAGAAAGCTAAAATTTTTTATCCCATTAAGCCAAAATGACAATTTTACATATTAAAATACGACACCAAGTAATTTGAATAAAATAAATTTATAATGAATCTTTTTTCTTGAAACTATATATGATGACTCTTTTAATTTCTTGCATGATTACTATTCTTTTCAAATGACTATCAATTGTATAATTAAAATTTTGACTGTATTTGCTAGTTCGGTAACAAAAAATGGATACAGTCTAAGCTACATATGTTTTTTTAACTATTATTCTACAAGTGTATATCAAATTGACTTATCATCATTTTTTTCTTGTTGAAAGGTTTACTTTAACTTTAACCAGCAAAAAATTAAATAAAAGTTTATATTTTAGTCAGGTGATTGTCCCTTAAAATTAGGATATGATTTTTCTTAGTAATGAAAGATGACTAATTGGTCCAAGTTAAGCTATTACACTACTGCAACTATCATAAAGTGTGATGTTTCACGATCATTTTATAATGGTATAAAATCTAATCTGACACATTATTAAATAGCATGGTCCGTGGTATTGCATGGGCCAACAACAAGTCTAATTGTTAAATGTTAAAGTAATGAAAATGATACACAATACTTGATATTAATAACCTCAATATTTCTTTGGTAGCAGCTTATACAGGAAAAAATTTAAATAAAAATAATATTTAATATCTCTATCCCAAATCTTTTTTTATTGCATGTTCCTTTTTACTTCAAACAATAATCTTTGCTACATTCTAGTTTTTGAAGATTGCTTCTGCATATTGTTACTAAAAAGAAGTGATGGCCACTGGTGCGGGTTGGGCGGGCCGGAGCGTGGACCGTAGCGGGCTGGGTTGAGATTTTACGGCCCAGGACCGGACCGTGAAATTCATGGGTTGGGTGGGCTGGTCCGCGGGCTGGCATGAGATATTTTTTTTCAAAATTATTTAATCATTGAAATTATTCATTATTGTTATATAAAATCTTTAAAATGAATAAAAATATATACAATTATTAAAATTAATGAATAATTTCATTATTTTAAAATTTGATTGAATTATAATATATGCAATTTGATTAAAATATATATACTTTGCTTAAAATATACACAAATTGGTTCAATAATAACTTGGACTGAGCTGGTCTGGTTCATGGGTTGGTCTGGACCGCTTTCGTGGTCCGGATTGGGCAGTTTTAGTAGCGGGTTTTAGTGGGATGGGATCAAGAAATCTGGCCCACGGCCCACCCACCAATTTCACGGTCCGAGCTGGGCTGGACCGGGCTTTTTGCGAGCCCGGCCCACACGGCCCACGAGGTGGGCTGGGTTGGATGGGCTGGATTGGCCCGCACTGTTGGCCATCTCTACTAAAAAGGCTAATACCCACCTATCAAATTTTTATTCTGTATTTTAGATTTGAAACTTTTAAAAGTTCGTGTCTAACTCACTAAAACAACAATTTTGGGACAAAAACTAATTATAAAATACTTCTCTTTTTTAAATTGCACCATTTCATTTTTCATGTTTGCCGAGACGCTTTTGTGAACGTCAATATCTCTAATTATGTAAAAATGAAAAAATTATAAAACCTTGATATTTGGAATCCCTTGCCTTGAGAGAATATGAAAAAAAAACCCACTTAGCTATGTTTTTTTTTTTCCTTATAAGTGATGAGAAACATTTAACAAAGTTGGTTGATTGATATTGTCAAAAATGAAATGATGCAATTAAAAAAATGAGGAAGTCTCTAAATTCAATTTAGGATGACGTTGTAAGGTGGGTTATTTTTTCCTTGGTTTTACAAATATTGTAACACTTTACTTTTATACACTATTTATATTCTTTGATCATATCTTTTACTTGTTTGCAAAATAATAATGTTTAAAATTGTGCATTAATAAATTTATAAATATATACTTAAAGGTGTTTCTAAACAAGGAGCAGCATTACATGACACTCTTTCTTAAGTTGCTGCTTTACAACATGTAATCCATATACAACAGAACAAAAAAGATAAGAAGATGGGTTGGATAAGATATGATCTTGTGAATTAAAGTTTATATACGACGCTCTTAACCACTAAATTATATTTATAGTTATCATTTCAAAGTAAAATATTAATAAAGGAAAACTATAATTACATAATAACCGGGGTGAAGCATAGTTTGCACTAAACCTAGGTATGGGCCGAAGTTGGGGAAATGGCGGGTCGGGTCGGACCTGAAATTACCAGATTTTGTCCACGGCCCGTCCCAGCCCAGGTCCACGGGCTCGTGCCACCTGCGGACTGGCCCGTGTTTTATGTTGGTTTTTTGGATTTTTGGCAGTTTTAGGCTAAAAAACAAAGTAAAGAAACGTTTGCGGCCCGCGAGCCAGCCCACGGACCATCGAGGCGGGCTCGTGCCCGTGCGAGCTTGGAATATAATTTCTTGACCGTGAGTCCGTGACAGGCCCGCGGCCCACGTAGCGGACAACGTGTCGGGCCGGGACGGGCATCAAGCGGGCTCGTGCCGAGCCGAACCGGTCCGCGTGCTAGCTTGACCCATGTCCACCTCTAGTTGGGACCTAAGAGGGCCATGACCCCTGCCCCCTACTAGAAGCCCAACTGTACCTATAATATATACTTCCTCCGTTTCAAAATAAGTGCAACATTTGCATAGTGTTTACTATTCACAGTTTAAACTTTAATTAGCTTTGGTGATTTACATTTTAGGAAAAACATAGTCATGTGGGATCTTGTTAGATTCGTCTGAATGTGAATTTTTTTAATATCAACTTTTTATAATTTTTACTTATTGATAATTGAAGATATTAACGGTTAAAATAATGCATTGGCAAACGTGAAAACAAGAAGTGTTGCACTTATTTAGAAACAGAGGAAGTATATAAGAGGTCTAAATAAAAGAAAATTAGAAACCCTAGTAAAGTGATCCCTCGTAATGTAATAATGTTTCAAATTTTTATTAGACGTTGCTATCCTCCTTAACTAAGTCTGGCTTCGTCCTTAATTACAATTAACATGTTGTAATATTTAACTAGTATTTGGTCCCAGGCATTGATCCTGGTTGGTACTGTTTCACGAACTTGATATGCATTTTTTTTCATTCCCATTAAAATATCTTAAGGAAAACTCAACATTTAAAAGGTACAAATATAATAATGTGAACACTTAAGCATGATTAAAAGTTGGTTGAGATGGTAATAGTGTCTTGTATAATAGCAAGAGGTCATGACTCATGAGTTCAAATCTTGTCGGAAGTTAAATTTTACTTTTGTTAATTGACATGTTATGTACACATTGAACAATTCTAATGAAATAACAGAGGTATCACGTGACGTGTATATATTGTCATATATGCCTTTTAATACATATGTATAGATTGTGAAACAGTTAGAATATTTGTGAACAACAATAATACTTCCTCCGTTCTGTTTTAAATGAAACATTGGATGAAATGACACTATTCATTGATCAATTTTAACTCCAATTTATCGCTATTATATAAAGAAAAACATAGTCAAGTGGGATCTTGTTAGATTCGTCTCGATGCATACTATCAAATTATAACTTTTTTATATTTTTTACGTGTACACAACTAAAGATATTAATGACTAAAGAAGCGCGTTGGGTTGCGTGAAAAAGCAAACGTTTCATTTAAAACGGAACGGAGGAAGTAGAAACATTTTAAGACAATACACTAGTCCAAACTTGAAAAGTGGCCACTGGACCGATTAAGTGGCGTACAAGTAACAAAGTACCAACGAACTGACAAAAAATTAATCCAAACAAGCTTATTGCAGAGTCTTCTTGGAATCGCCATTTAAAAACTTTTAATTGCATTGTTAAGGCCATAATCACCACATAATTGGGGTTATTGTAACGTATGCAATGACGAACTTTGAATTTTAGGCCGCATTTAAGTAAAACATGGAAAGATATTGTAGCCACATGCTTGACACGAGTCGGGATTACTTTTGCATTAAATACTTAAGATGCGTATCATGATGGATATGTCTAGATGATCGTAACATGTATTCTAATTTCTAAGTGCAACGGCAAGCGAAAGCTTTTAAAGTTCGTCTTGAGTGTAATATATCACTATATCATAACTTGTTGTGTTATATAATTAATCTTAGAATATAATAGTGTTTCTGGTAAAAACATGTATTAGGTGGGATGGATCGACATTAGGATTACAGATGGCCGGATACTCGGATACAGCTAGAAGGCCTGCACAAGATGAGAGTTAGACTACCTCGGGGGTGGATCCGGGATCGCCTTTCCGATGATCAAGTAAGTTGATATGAATTAATTGGGATTTGTGAGGTGGATTGTCTAGAATTCCTTACCTTAATAAATGAGGATCTGCCCAGTATTTATAGGCGTTGAAATGTGTGAAGATTATCCCTGCCATGCTAGCACGGAATTTAAGGCAGGTGAGTCCCACTGGGGGACTTCCATGCTGGCAGGAGGACTTAGAGCCTTGGATCATGCAGTGGCCCACCAGGCAAGATTGGCCCCAAACATTAGCCCCACGTGAAATATATGGGAGGGGCTCCTTAGTCGATGCCATGTGTTTTGGGGAAACCACGAGGCCGTTGTTTTACTACGAAGGGATAGAGAGGCCTGGCTCGGAACCATTCGGGGATACACGAGCACTGAGTAGCTCAAGGTGGCCTTGTTCGAGGTTACCCTGAGCCCTAGGTAACTCGAGGAAGTTAAGTTACCTTGCTCGAGGTTACCTAGGGGCCAATGAACCCCAGGTAACTCGAGGAAGTTAAGTTACCTTGCTCGGGGTTACCCAGGGGCCAATGAGCCCCAGCTAACTCGAGGAAGTTCAGATACCTTGCTCGAGGTTACCCAGGGGCCAATGAGCCCCAGGTAAGTCGAGGAAGTTCAGAGACCTTGCTCGAGGTTACCCAGGGTCCAATGAGCCCCATTTAACTCGAGGAAGTTAAGAGACCTCGCTCGAGCTTACCTAGTGGCCAATGAGCCCTAGGTAACTCGAGGAAGTTAAGAAACCTCGCTCGAGGTTACCCAGGGGCCAATGAGCCCTAGGTAACTCGAGGAAGTTAAGAAACCTCGCTCGAGGTTACCCAGGGGTTAATGAGCCCCAGGTAACTCGAGGAAGTTAAGTTACCTCGCTCGAGGTTACCCAGGGGCCAATGAGCCCCAGGTAACTCGAGGAAGTTAAGTTACCTCGCTCGAGGTTTCCCAGGGGACAATGAGCCCCAAGGTAACTCGAGGAAGTTATGAGTCCCCGCCCGAGGTTACTCGGGGGCCAAAAAGGCTCGAGCAACTCGGGGAAGCGACCTCGCTTGAGGTTACCCAGGCGTCCCTGGTTCACTCGAGGGGTATGACACCGTAGCGCTTGACGGGTGTCGATCTTAGAGATGGTGGAGGCCGAGATATCCCCCACTTGATATGGGTGAGGTGCCTAGAAGTAGGTCTTCGACCTCCATCTGGGCGCGGATTCCCCAGGGAGTTAGAGCTCCGGCTAGGAGAGGTCTTCACGAAGGTGCAGCCGCACTCCAACACTGGATCCAGCTAGGTTCCAGTTAGTCCTTAGGAGGGCTAGAGGAGACTGGACCAGGAGGCGGGCTTTTATTGGTGTTTTTGATAGGCCCAATGACCTGGTGTCTTGAGGTGGTTCTGAGTCCGTCGGGATATAAACCGTCCTTTTCAGGCAATCTATATAAACGAGGGCAAGTACTTTATTTTCTGATCCTTTTGAGAATCCTCCTTTCTTTCCGTACCATCTCGAGAGCCTTGAAGGTCGATTGCTTCCCCTCAAGCCGTGGACGGACCTCGAGAGTCTTTTCTTAACAAGAACGATCTCTCTTCCTTTATTTCTTTCCTTTTCTTCCTTATGGACCTCTCTAGATGGAGCCCCCCATCGATAGACCTGGGGGGCACCTCTTCTAGCTCGGGGACCCCGCCTCCCTTGCTAGAACCATTGTTCGACGGGATCCTGATTGGAGGGATTCCGGTGGTGTCAGCGACTTTCGAGTGCCTGAACCTTACTCAGGTCCACGATGTCATACCGTACTCGAGCGACGGTGTATCCGTGCTTTCTGGTGGGGAGGGAGAGTTAAACAACCCCCTACTCTGTTACCATTGCTCAACCCCGGGCCGTTAGACGTTACTTAGATGATCTTCTCGATAACCAGGTTATTCGAGTGATGGAAGGGAGCAGTGAGGCTAACTCTGTCACCGCAAGCACGAGTGTTAGAAGTGAGGATGTAGTAGATCTGCCTCGAGGGATAGCCCACTTCCACCTACGAGGGCCATTCATGGACTTTGTATCGGGAAATATCCGGTTCCTCAAGAGCTCTTACTTCGTCAAGCACCCTTATGCCCTCTATATACCAGAGCCTAATGAGACTGTTTGCACCCCACCGACGGGTTATATAGCGTTGTATAAGGCGCACCTCGAGCTAGGACTGATGTTTCTTTTTCACCCTTTTATAGTCGAGGTACTGTCCTCTTATGGCCTGACTCTATGCCAGCTTATGCCCAATAGTGTGGGCTCGATGGTTTGGTTCCTGGCAATCTGCAAGATGATGGTCGTTCGACCGTCCTTAATTCTTTGGAGGAACATGATGAAGCTGGTCGTCATGTTCGCAACCCCGAATGGAGAAGGTTGGGGGAGTTTCGAGGTTCGATACCCTTACAAGGTCGTGGGGTGCTATGCCTAAGAACCATAAATTCTTCCGTACTGAATTTATGTACGTGTATCGAGCAGAACAGTGGGATTTCCTCGTGGTCCCTCTACTCGAGGGTCATAATTTATGGTTGAACAGATACGTGCCTCGAATGGTAGAGGACGAGGCTAGGGTAGCCATTTACTGTCAATGTCTCACCGTCCTCGAGAGGGGTGACAAGAAGCAGGTCCCTCAGTTATAGAACCCCGCTGCGGATGATCTGAGCAATGAGCACTTCCTGTCGGCGATGGGGTTGAGCCCAGCCTATCCCCAGGGTAGGGACTTTTGCATGCTTAAGGCACTCGACCACCATCCTCTCTTTCAAGGCTTTTCTAACTAACCATCTCGTTATTTTTGCAGTTATAACCCGACAAGAACTGAACGAGGAAATGCAGAAGCAACTGACCGCCAACCAGAGGGTTCAGGAGCAGCTCAAGATGAAGCTGTCAAAGGGTGACACCCTGGTCTCTCGAGCCCCAAAGGTAACTCTCGCCTACGAGTGGTTGTGCTTATTATGCTTGTTTCTTTCTAACTCGATTTCTTCTTTTTGCAGGACCCTTCGAAGAGGCCGAAGATCCGACCCCAACCAAATCTGCCATCGTCACCCTTCAGGGGGAGGTCGACAGGAGGACCGTGGGAACGGGGGACACTTCTCGATTGGTGAGGGACACCTCGAAGGCTAAGGGGAAGTCAGTCGCAACAACGGAGATAGAGGGTACTTCTTTGACTCGAGCAGAAGAGCCCCACAACTCGAAGAAGAGGAAGGCGTCAGAGCCCGAGACTGATGCTCGGGACTTCACGCAAAAGACTACTCTCGAGAAGGCCGACCTCTTCGATTCAGTGGTCAATAGGATCATCTTGAAGCCCGACTTGAGGCTGATCCGGGGCTTTACTGAGGAGGAGGAAGTCGAGCAGCTCCACTCCTCTTGGATTGATGTAAGTTACTTCTTCGACTATTAGTTATGTATGGTCGTTGGCTAAGCCGAGGCATATTACTAACATCTCTTTCTTGCAGCACTCGATTCGCATGGCGGTGATGAGCCATCGACGCACCGCCGGCTTTCGCAAGCTCTGAGTGGGTTTGAAGGAGAAAACTAAGCTGGCCGAGGAACAAGCCAAAGAGAACTAGGAGCTAAATAAGGGCTTCGAGGAGGAGAGGCACTCTGGGGCAAGGACAAGGCCATCTTTGAGCAGAGGATCAAAGACTTAACGAGCCAAAGGGACAGTGTCCTGCGAAATCGGGACGAGATCATCGAGGAATGGAAGACCTTCAAGGCTGGTCTGGAGTTTGAAGCCGACATGGGCCTGGAGGCATCCGAGGTGGCCGTTCGACAGGCTATGGAGAGGCTTCATGATGCCTCCAGGAGGGTGTATCCCTAAGCGAGCTGGTCCCCAGTCGAGGCGGAGTACAATATTTTGGTTGAGGTAGCTCTCCACGAGGGCGGTGGGACCGACCCCACGCTCGAGGTGGATGACGCCATCGATATCGGCGAGATCTTTGGGGGAGAGCCCGAACAGGCCGAGAACCCCCAAGCCTCTAGGGCGCCCATTGCTCAAGAGGAGGCGGTCTATGAGGAGAGCTCGAATGACCGGGTGGCCTCGAGTGACAGCTCCTCGGACAGTGAGGACGTCGAGGCGGTATCTGAGACCTCGGAGAGCGACTCCTCGAGCAGTTCTGCTTAGCTTCTTGTATTTAGGCTTTTGGCAGCTTTTTGTTTTTTGTTCTGTACTTAGCCATGCCCTGCGAGGCATTTAGGTTGTTGTCTCTTTTAGGTAGAAATGAAGATTCATTTTTAGCTAAGCCCTGAGCAGCTTTTAGGATGTATTTCGTTCTTAATGAAAATGAAGATTCATTTTTCGCTCATCTTTTGCCTGCTACTTTTATGTCATTCGATGTTGTAAGACATTCGATGTTTGAGGGCCCTCATGGTTAGGACCAGGAGACCAATAATCAGGGCGCGTGAGGCCTCCTTCTCGGCCTTGCCACGTGGGAGCCCATTAGAGGGGAACAATTAATGCCTTTTTGGGAAATTGTAGTCAGTACTGCTTATAAATACGGACAATTAGCCCTGCAGATATCACAATTCTGCTTCCTCTTCTTCTCTCTCTAAACTTGATCCCCCCCATCTTTGTTAACTTCGACCCACGATGTCTACGCCCTTGATAACCGTCGAGGCCCTTCGAGCGGCCAAACGTCGAAGGCTGGCAAAGGCTGGCCTGGGCTTATCCTTGTCCTCGGGGGGGGGGGGGCATAGGATCCCCCGTGGTGAAACTCGAGGCTAATCCCCCCCGTCGAGGGGGGAAGCAACTTCCTTCCTTGACTCCTAAGCTTGAGCCAAAGGAAGTTAAGGCCGAGGCCCTGGGCTCGGTCAAGATCAAGGATCCTCCTACCCCCCTCAGCGCCTGCTACCTCGAATGCTGCCGCGGTTGCGGCGACCTTGCAGAAGAGACTTTGGCCTGAAGAGGCCATGAGACTACCCTTTTCCGCCCTCTCGAGGGCCGAAATGGTCGCGCGCTTCGACAAGGCCTCGGAGCACTTGGTGACGGAGCTGGACGAGAAGGCGTGCCTGACGCCTGATGGCCAGGAGGTCGAGGCTGTTAAGGCGACCATGACCGAGGTATGGTGACTTTCCTTGTTTATACTTAGTCATTTTGGCTTTCGTCTTTCTGTTTGCTAACGTCTTCTTTTATCACCTGTCAATCAGGGTGCTGGCCCTGGCTCGAAAGTCTGCTCCCGGGACAGCTTCGGGGGAGATGTCCTGGGATGAGAGGCAGACTCTCTTCAACCGCCTATGTCTGGCCGAGATGCGGCTCTTGGAGACCGAGGACTCGATGACCAGGTCTCTTAAGGCCTTCGAGGAGAAGAAGATGGAGCTAGAGCAGGCCCTCGATGATGCCCTTAGGCAGAGGGACTCTGCTAGCAGAAGGCATAGGGAGGCGGTTAAGGACCGCAAGAAGGCCGAGGAGCGGGTCGAGAAGGCTCGGAAAGGCGCTGAGGAGGCCATTGCCAAGGCTCGGGAGTGCTGGGAAGCCGTGGTCCAGTATTGGAAGGACTTTGAGGAGGGGAGGGCCTTTCTCGAGGACGCCTCCCTTCAAGCCTCTGAGATAGGGCAGGTTGAAGCCCTCCGCAAGGTGCGGGTGGTCCTCGAGAGGCTTGCCCCCAATCTTCCCTGGTCCGAAGTCGAGGAAGGCGTCAAGGCGCTTTCCCAAGAGGAAGGGTCTGCTGAGGCGGGCCAGGCCGAGGACCAAGTTCCTTCCCCTGCCAATCTCGAGGGGTGACTTGGTGGCTCTTCTCTTCTTCTTCACGGCTTCAGCAGTCTGAGGGGTGGACCGTGACTCTTCTTCTTTTCATGTTGCTCCTCCTTTCTTCTTGTCTTCTTTTAGGTTTTTCTTATGTCTCCTACTAGGGTTAACATTAGACCCTTTAGGCTTTCTTGTTCGATTTAAGCTTTTCCTTTAACTTGTATTGTAGCGACTTCGATAGCTTGTATTATGAGTAATGGAATAAAACTTCCGATTATTTGTTGCTTCATTTTATGTTTGTCTGTTCGAGCTTTTATGCTGTTCATTTTGCATAAGGATTATCGTTATGCCTGAGTAATCTCGAGGCGTTTTACGTTTGTGCTGTACGGTTGCTAAGTGAGCTTGAAGCACTTTATATCACAAGCATTTCACACGAAAGGCAATTTGTTGTAAATAATGCCAAAAAGACAAAAAAGGCAAGTGTCCTGTTATGTTTACAACGATCAACATGCATTTTCAATGCCTTACAAAATGATTACAGGAGTGCCCATATCGTATGCCCCCAAAGCTTGAGGGACAAACCATTTCGACATAAAAATTATGGAGGTTGTCCGCGTTCCATGGTCGAGGAAGGGGACGTCCATCCTGGTCTTTAAGGCAGTAAGTGCCTGGACGGACGATTGAGGTCACGCGATATGGCCCTTCTCAGTTGGGCTGCAATTTTCCCAAACTAGGCTGTCGCCTAGTGGACTCGAACTTCCGGAGCACCCAGTCGTTGACCTGAAAAGGTCGCTGCTTGACTCGACGGTTGAACAACCGGGTGATCTTCAGCTCATAGGAAATGGCCTTGAGGAGGGCTGTTCCTCGAGTTTCTGGGAGGAGGTCGAGGTCAATCTTCTTTTCTTCGTCGTTTATGTCTTGATCATAAAACGTGATCCGGGACGATGGAATGCGTAGCTCGACAGGTTTGACCGCTTCGCTCCCGTATACTAAGTTGAAAGGGGAATGACCTGTTGCTTCTCGAACAGTCGTCCTGGTGGACCAAAGAATTCTTGGTAGGTCATCGATCCACGAGCCTTTTGCTCCTTAGAGCATTGTTTTGAGCCCTTTCAAGACAACTTTGTTGGCTGCTTCAGCCTGCCCGTTGGTCTAAGGTCGACTAACAGCGGAAAATCTGGTCTCAATCCCAAACCTCTAACAGTAGTCGCGAGTACGGCTGCTATGGAACTGTCTGCCGTTGTCTGATATGAGTACTCGAGGGACCCCAAACCGGGTGATCAAGTGTTGCTAGATGAATTGTTGAACTTGCCTATTAGTGATGGAGGCCAGAGGCGCCGCCTCGACCCACTTTGTGAAGTAGTCGACAACAACCAGTAGGAACCTCCGCTGCCCAGATGCTGGGGGGGAAAGGGCCCAGGAGGCCCATTCCCCACATGTCGAAAGGTAAGGGGGCTTGGATAGTGGTTAAGGTGCTTGCAGCTTGATGGGGTAAGTTGGCATGCATTTGGCATTCTTTACATTTTCGAACCATAGCCGAGGCATCTTCCCTCATGGTGGGCCAGTAATACCCTCCTCGAAGTGCCTTGGCGGTAATGGTTCGTGCCCCTTAGTGGCTTCCACATGACCCTCGGTGAGTTTCTCGAAGGACATAGTCCCCCTCGTGGGGAGTGAGGCAACGGAGGAGGGGGTGAGTGAATGATTTTTTATACATTGTCCTTCGTGATAGGCGAACCAAATATAAAGTTAGAACTTATACTTTCGTAAAATACTTGGAGAAACTTAAGGGTATTACCACCAAATATAAATATATTTTGGCAATACTATAACTTGATACAAAATATGCAGCGGAAACTTCTAACTTTATTTATAAAATAATGTTATTATCCAAAAACCACAACACTAATATGAAAAGTCTAAAGACTACTAAAATAGTGATCTAATTATAATGATCCCAAAAGGTTCCTCCCATGCATCATGAATCATCAATAGACCTGCAAACTACTCCCCGTAAGGAAAGTAGGGCAAAGCCAAAACAAATAGGAAATACGAGTTAGTTGAAATACTGAGTACAATTGCGTGCAAGACTTGTAAACTTGTAAATATATAATTCACATACTTTCATAACCATGCTTTATTTCACAATTCTAGTGATAACAAAAGATAAGATCAATCCATTATTAAAATTCACGTTAACACCAAAGAATATACTCCTTTAATAATTCTACTAAAAGTGGAAATTAATATATAAGAACTTAACTTAAACCCCTTTCCTTGATCCTCGGATCCTAAGTGTGCACACCCCCCCAAACTAGTATCCCTTTATGAATACAAAGACATTGGAGTAACCTTGATGCCAACTAGTGGACTTGGAAGAACCCTTCTTGAACAAAGCCAAGTGGTAATTGTAATAAGAATAACATAGGGGTAAACCTTTCCTTTAATTCAAATAAAGAATTAATAAACAAACTTAATATAGGGAATTAAAAAAAAAAGATAATTTAAACTTTTAAAACTAAAACTCATGCTAATATTTTTGAGTTACTCAAAGCCACTGATTTGCAAAAGTGGATTCCTTCACAAAAAAAAAAGGATTATACATGCAAACTAATTTTTTTTATTTACTTTTCTAAAACAAACAAAACAATATTTGGTTGGTTTAGCATATCTACGAGTTAACAAAGCAAGAGAAAATACAAGCTTTAATTTTATCTAGCCTAAATGATAAGAAGGTTTGATTAAACCAATTGCATATACCAATTCATATAATTTATACGAAAACACACATAACTAATGTATACATAATAATTAAAGATCAAGCCACGTAAACGTACCTTGATAATTCACGAAACAAGAAAATCAACTAGTAAGGGAATGTTCACGAACGAAATCCTCCTATTAATTATAAACTAGTTCTAATCAAAACGATGAACAATATATGAACTCTAAAAGAAATTTATGCTAAACTAACTAATTATAGACATGATTATTCATGCTCAAACAATTAAAACATGTTTTTATAAAACTCAAAAAATCAAAAACTAGGAATTAAAACAATTTTAAAAAAATAGAGTACTTACAAAATCTCCCGCTAAAACTCCTCGGTGAAAAACTTAAACTACTCAAAGAGACCACTCAATTTAGGGAAAACTTTATAAGAAACTCTCAATATTTTTTTGTGAAGAGAAAGTGAAGGATTAGAGGGGTATTTATAGTGTAAACTAGGGTAGAAAAGAGGTAAAACATTCCTAAATTATTAAAATTAGGGCAAAAGAATTTAAAAAGTTTTGCAACATTCTACAAAGCTGCCGTGTCAGCAGTTAGATGCAGCAAAATTTAATTTTTTTTTTCTTTTTTTTTTTTTTTAAAAAAACTCTTCCCTTTATTTGTAAAAATTCTTTCCTAAAATCAATTTTGTTTGATTTTAAAGAGATTGTTAAATCTTCCCAAATTAATTAAAATTCCATTCTTTCTAACTCAATATAAATCTCATAAAAATCTGATTTTATAAGATTTAACAAAATATTTTAAATATTTAAAGTTTTTGGTTTTATTTAAAAGAATCAATTTTTCAAAACAACACTTATAAAAAAAATCCGAAAATTACATACAAAAATGTATAATCTAGTTTTATTACCCAAAAATGAATTTTGGATTTTATAAAATTATTTATCAAATATTTGTTTAAATAACTAATGAAATAAATAAGATAATGACAAGAGCAACTATTGTTAAAAAATACTAAAATAACCTTTAAAATTCAAACTATATTTCCCTCCAAATGATTCCCTCCAATGTGATTTTAAAATAGTTTGAAATGAGTTTTGAAGATAATTTTTTTTAAAATAATCTCAATAAATGCCTAAAAATACGGGGTATTACACGGTTACCGTTCCTTAGGTAACACTCATTGATCACATGTTGTGCGTCCCCTTTGCTGGGGGCAGCCTGAGTGGCGCGTCGAGACACCCGTGGTGAGTTCGGGGGATCGAGGGCTATAACCTGGGGTTGTACGAGGTTCTCCGCTTGATTACGGTCGAGCACAAGGTGAGGCATAGCAGGTAGAGGAGGCCTATTCGAGGTACCTTCTCCCCCTACTCGGAAGTTCAGTATCAAAGCTCAGAGGCCACGCTCGAAGTTGTCGCTGAGGCGGTCGACCAGCTGCTGAAGGTCCTGCTGGATGACCGGATTTGGACTGGTCTGCTCAAGTCACGGAGGACCCACCGGGGTTGGAGCTGTCCTAACTTGAGGCGCTCCAAGGTTAACTGCACTTGCAGCCTCTCGAGGGTTGATCTCCTCGAGGATGTGCTGGTTGCGGGCCGAGAGGATAGATGCCTGTCGGGGGTTACCCGCTATCTCGTCGGCCACCTCAGGAGATGGCGCTCTCGAGTGATTAGAGGGGACGTGAGCCTTTGTCTCCTTCGGTCTCTCCGGGTGACGGCCATGGCCTTTAGTTCGATGTCCCCACAGACGGCGCCAACCTGTTTCAGGTAAAAACTTGTATTAGGTGGGATGGATCGAGATTAGGATTGCAAATGGTCGGATACTCGGAGACGGCTAGGAGACCTGCACAAGATGAGGGTTAGACTACCCCGGGGGTGGATCCGGGATCACCCCTCCGACGATCAAGTCAGATGATATGAATTAATTGGAATTTGTGAAGTGGATTGTCTAGAATTCCTTACCTAAATAAATGAGGATCTGCCCAGTATTTATAGGCGTTGAAATGTGTGAAGATTATCCCTGCCATGCTGGCACAAAATTTAAGGCAGATGGGTCCCACTGGGGGACTTCCATGCTGGCAGGAGGACTTAGAAACTTGGATCATGGAGTGGCCCACCAGGCAAGATTGGGCCCAAACAAATAGTATATATTCTAACAAAAATGACATGAACTATAAATAGTGAAATGAACTTATGTGATCATTTTGCTATATATTTTATGTCATTTGAGTTTTTTACATAAAAAAAGGTAGTTTTTGGATAGTTACACCATATAATTTGTAAAGCTTCAATTATTGGAAGATATCTCAGGCCTATTTCATATATATAGATGACAGAGAAAATTATGTTCTACTAAAGCACCACTAGCTACAACTACTCATAAAAATTATCCCCCTTCTCTCTAATATTCTCTCCACCTTAAAAACCTTAAGTAACACAGAGTCGTGCACAGCAGGATACTAGTGACTAACCTGAGAACGCGTTGTTTATCGGTTGTCGGTGACCTACTCCAACACCGCAGCCACCCTCGCTTTTGACGCCCTAGAATCGAGATCCCAATGGCATTTTAATTAGTTCGTTGTTTTGGTTTCTCTGAAGATTTAGTGTGTTTCTCTCCGTCGGCCAAGAAGAAGCTAGAATGAGGACTCTTAGCGATCTTTGTCTCTTGCTTCATGTTAGCTTCAGGTTCTCACCAGGTTTTCGTGGTCTTTTTTCTTCTGTTTTCTTCGGTAGAGAAGAAGGAAGGAGGGGACTTAGCGCACCTTATCTCTCGCTTCACATTAGTCTGGGGTTCTCGCTGAGTTTTCCTTTTAGAGTTTCTGTCAGTTTACCATGTCGTGGTAAGGAGGAACTACTCAGATCTAGTGTTACTTCCTTGGGCAACCTCTCTCCAAAGCTTACCTGAACGTTGTCGTCGATCATCTCGCTGTAAAGGTAAAGTTCAGGGTTTGAGTTTCTTGTTTGTGCTAGGAACACTAGTGCATAAGTGCCCTTAGGTAATACCCAGTAAGTGCTACATAGTAGGGTTAAATGTGTTATTATAGACTATTGGTAACACTTTTGTGGGTGATACATCTGCTCGTGTCGCCTATGCTCTTAGGTATCACTTTTGTAAACCTATGATAAGACTTTTCCATGTGATACCTGGAGTGCTCTTAAGTAACACTTTTAAACACTTATTGTAACATTTTAAAGTGTTATTATAATATCTAACGTAGCACTTTTTTTTTGTCATTAGTAACACTTTTGAATCAACTTTTTTGCTAATAAGTAACAGTTTATTAGACCTTATATATCATTGTCAATTACCTTATGTAACACTTTGTTGTATAATATGTATCACCTTTTTTTAGGTAACATGATAGTAATAATAATAATAATAATAATAATAATAATAATAATAATAATAATAATAATAATAATAATAATAATAATAATAATAATAATAATAATATAATAATAATAATAATAATAATAATAATAATAAAATATAAAAAATAAAAAATAATAATAATATAATAATAATAATAATATAATAATAATAATAATAATAATAATAATAATAATAATAATAATAATAATAATAATAATAATAATTGATATTGTTATGTAGTGCTAAACTCGTAAAACAATACTACTATCCCCAACAATAGGTTCTTTTAATAAGAGACTTGTGCAACAACACCTGAAACCAAACCCGGACCTGAGCTCCGCTTCCGGACCTGCAAAAATGGACCCACCTTGGAGGTTTGGGTGGTATTTGCCCCTCCGAAGCTTAACTCCGATATCAGGAGTAGAAATGAAACTTTTTAGAGCGAGAAAGTATAGGAAGTGAGGGAGTTTATGGCAGAATAAGAGTACACTGCTCTGGAAACCATATTTTTTTTCCTGATTTCAAGGACTATTTATAGTGTCTAAAGTAATTGTTGTACCCTGATGTCACCCTAAATTGGGAGCATCTGATTGGCTGAGCAATAGTTTTATGACACGTGTCGAGCATTGATTGGAGAGTACACAAATCCATTTTACAATAATGCCTCTTGTAGATGTTGGGCCCAAGTATAGATTGGGCCATAAGGTGGGCTAGTACAATTTTTTTATTCAGAGAAGAGTAGTTTAGGCCATACACCTTTTTGAACCCTGTACTTTTATGCAGTAGTGAAGGGACACGTGTAGGAGCAGGATGGAGCCACGTGTCCTATTTATAGCCGTTGATTTTTAGGCTGCAAGATTTGCCCCTGAAAAGAGAATTTTTACCATTAGGCGCCAAGACGGTTGGAATTCTCTTTTAACCAAAGAGAACTGTCCTAACCTTTTCAAAGTCAAGAAGGCGCCAAATTGCCGGTCTCAATAGGTCAACCCATAGAGGTTTTTTGAATGCAACGGTTATCTTCATCGGATGGGAAGGTCATATTTACCTCCCTATAAATACAGACCCTTGTCCTTTCTGGATTCACTTTCACACCTTGAGAGAATTTTTCTAGAGAGAGAGACTTTGCTGAATTTTTTATTGAACTTTTAGAGAGAGAAAGAACATTTGTCCAAGATCTCGATAACCTTCTTCAACCGTCAAAGTAATTTTAACAGGTATCCCTTTCTTATTTTAGTTCTCAATTTGTGTTTTTATTTTTGTTCTTTTTTAAGAAAAAATGGATTCGTCCTCTTCATCGAACAATCTCGACCGCTTAAGGGTTGGCCTTAACCCTACAACGGAGAGCCTTCATCTTCTGCGCATTCTATAGTTGGGCTTATTCTGGCCGGACAAGCATTTTATTTTTATGGACATGGACGACAAAGCTAGACGACCCAGTCTGTACCTGTGCAGGGTAATCTGGCGCGCGTCCGGCAAACTGCTCGCATAAGACGTGGAGTGAATCTCTCGACCTCAAGCTTAGAAATGGAGGCGTCTACAGGCCGAATCCCTAACGAAGGGGGGCGCGAAGTTCAAATCGCTCGGCCAGCAAACATAACTCCTTCTCCTGAAGCGTCTAGGAGGAGAGAACCACTGAGAGGTCTTCCAAGACTAGCCCGTCCGGGCAAGGCATGGCGGTAGACGAGACCAATGAGGCAGAGGCTTCATCTGACCCGTCCAATGATTCGGACGAGCCTTCTACCACCTCTTCCGAGATAAGACGTCACCTAGGTCCTCTGTGAGACCCTAGGTTTATTCTAGCTAACAATAGTTGGTTAGGACGACTAGGTTCAGACCTCAGGCATTTCTCCTCGGCAATACCTATGCCGAGGTATTCCTTCGTTCTGCCGGGCGAGGATACTATTGTTAGTGCCCTGTCCTGCAACTTCACTGTTTATCGACTATCTATGAACGCAGGGTTGCGATTTCCCTTGCACCCATTTATTAGCCACCTTCCAAGCTCGGCCACAACAAAGTAGCCCCTAACTCTTGGCAAGACATATCAATGTCCTTGGCCGTCTGTGAGTTAAAGGGTGTTAACCCTTCTTTGGTTGCCTTTACTCAGATACACTATGTATCGAAGGTCCCCAAAACGGTAGTCAGAGCTTGGTTCAGCGTATGCAACCGTCATGGCTACCTTCCGTCTTGGGATAAAACTTCAAAAATGCACGCATAGAAGGCGAAGTTCTTATTCGTCGAGGCCCCCAACGAAGCAGTGGCCAGATGCTGCCGGTATTCTAGCCGGGCTCCTACCAATACTGGACAGACGACTTCCTACTTAGAGCTGGAGGATAACTCAGCTGAGGAACTAAAGGGAATACTTCCGAATTGCGGAGTATTCCACTCCAAACAAGTCGTCCTTTAAGGGTCCGTCCAACTGGATTCCCTTCAAAGAGATGTTTTATGATGATAACTTTCTGGTTGTCGCGGGCTTGCGGCAGGCCGGGGATAGAGGTATACTTCTCGATTATTCTAGGTAATGGCCTATTCCAATGACTGTAACTTACTAACAATACATTTTTCCTCTATAGCTGCGGCCAAAGCCGTCCTGAAAAAATCTTGGACAGGAGACATAAGCTTTTTGTAATTTTCTAATTATTATAAAGTTTTAGAAGTTGATTTACTCAAATTCATTTTTTCTCATTCGGTTTCAGAATATCCATTCACTCGAAACTGATCCGCGTCCATTTCGACTTTCTTTAAGCGAGCCCGGGCTTTTTCCAGCTGTTCAATGGCCTTTTCGCGTAGTTCTTCTGAAGTTCGAATAGTATTCAAGATCCTTTGTTTTCGATTATCTAATAAATCATTTAATGAAAGTAGATTATATTTCCATTCATTTCAAAATGTCCATGATCCCTTCCCGAACCAAACTTGAATCTTTCAATTCATTTCGCTCTCACGCTCAATTACT
Source organism: Beta vulgaris subsp. vulgaris (assembly GCF_026745355.1). Classification (NCBI taxonomy): domain Eukaryota; kingdom Viridiplantae; phylum Streptophyta; class Magnoliopsida; order Caryophyllales; family Amaranthaceae; genus Beta; species Beta vulgaris. The sequence continues at coordinate 22,141,401 of NC_079205.1, read as the reverse complement.
TCAATTATTTCAATTATATATGGAAACTTTTCATATCCTTTATTTGAATGTAATGAACCTATCCTCTCTTCTATGTTTATATTCGACAAAAAATGCAAACGGATCATTAATCAAGACTCGAGTATTCGGAGGACTCTTTTGACCGAAACAAAAAAATAGAAATATATAAGTAATTGTCAGCAAAGTTTTTTTTTTCTTCAAATCCAAAATTTTTTCTTACTTTATACGTAGTTAGTTGACTCAGCCTTTAGCATTTATTTACTTAATATTAATAAAAAAAAAGGATAAAAATTTTCCAATAAAAATAAATAAAGGATTCAAATCATTTTATCGACATGAGTGCTATATATCGAAAATTTATAACTATTTTTTATTTAATTTTGAAAACGTCTCGGTATTAAGGATTACGCTAGTGGTAGAAAGAATACCCTGTTGTGCCTGGACTTCAAGCAATTTACGTTTTAACCATGTTAATAATCCTACATTATTGGTTGATAGAGAATCAAAGTATATTTACCAACAAATCAAGAAATGATATGGTTCTTACATATGATTTCTTTATTTATTATTGATTCAGAAGTCATTCGTGAAATCATGCACCTTTCGCCCTAATTATAAAGAAAAAAGAGGTACAGTTGATTGAATCCAACCTATTCTTGAAATAAACAACCCGCACACACCGCCTTTCCAAAAAAGATCAATACACCAAGCACTACACTGAGATTTATTACATTTGTTGCTAATATATCGGTATCAAACCCGAAACTCTCGGCGGATGGCCAGTGACCCAAGAAAACGAAAGAATCGGTTACATTTTTCTTATGATCTCCTCTTATAGATAAACTCCGAAAATCGTTGTATTATTTCACTTCTTTGCTCCTTCTAAATAGAAAAAAAGTTTCAAAATGAATTTTCTTTTTTTTTAATTGAGATTAAAAAATTCCCAATAAGAATAGTACTTAACTTATTGGAATCGAATTACTAATTAGGTACTAGGTTTTGATGTAAATTGTGAAATACCTTCCCTTGTTGCAACACTTCTCCTTCGAATTAAAAAGGGGAAGGAAGGAAGAAAGCGAGTGGGTATGTCTAAGTTCACCAGCTCGTTGTGGAAAGAGTACAGTAATCCGGCTCTGAAAAGAGGACGAATACCTTGGTAGGTTATTGAGTTTTTTTTTATTTTTTTTAAGCCTCTAGACGGACTAGGTTTTGGCAAGCAAGCCGGCTAAAATCCTTTGGCCGACTAGCTTCCTTGAGCCACTTCTGTCCAGAAAATGCAATAACCTCTTATGGACGGACCCTGCTTCAAACCGTATGGCGGCCAGACTTCTTAAGACCGGTCTTCTTCTTCGTGTGAGGTTCGTCAGAGAATTAGTATTCTAATTGATTCTTGGACAAACCCTCCTTTTGCTTTTTATGGATGGTCCTCGCTCCAGGATGGGAGGTGGCCAAGCTATTGAGGCCGGCTTCCTTCTTTGACCAGGCTTCGTCTAGGAACAAATCTTTTGTTGGTTCCTGGACGAACCATTTTTCCTTGGTTAAGTCGCCCTCTTTCTTTAGGCGTGCTTCGTCCTGATGTTATGTTTTACTTTTCTTTGGACGAATCTCTTCAATTGGCGCTTACGTTCCTGACTTGCCCTTTTTTGGCTCTCAGAAAAATGCTCCAACATCCAAAGCGTTGGCGGAAAAGGCGGCCACCAAGAAGAGGCCGACCATAACAGGAGATGCTCCTCCTCTAAAGGAATCCAAAGGCTTCACGGCCAAAAAGTAGAAAGTAGATCTCCCACCTTACCGAAGGTCGAAATTCTACTGACGATAGAGGAGACGGCAATGGTACCGTATGCCGGTGAGATCGGCTTGGCGCCCCCTATAGCCTCTGAACAACCGGACGCAGTTGTAGTTCTTGACGAAGCCGAAGGGGTTCGAAAACAGACTTCTCAGCCGGAGGCGGCTAAGGACGGCTCGTCTTTCTCCGGGCGGGTAGCAAGGTTGGTATCCCAGATGCCCCCTGCCTATAGATCTTCATCTCGGTCTTCTGGTGAGTCCTACTATTTCAACATCGTTAGAACCCTACGTGTGGGTGGACGTCCAATGAGTTCGTCCAACATACTAGCACTGGTCATACCCGTCCGGAATACTGATGACTCTCCTCTTTCAGAAGGCAAAGGGGCAGCTAAAGTAGCTCCTAACGCTTTGCCGATTTTATCGGACGACGAATCCTCGGCCGCTTTTGCGAGGATGACTTCGGCCGATCGCGAGAAGCTCAAACAAGAGCTCTTCAAATACTTTCCCAAGCGTTATATTAAAGGCTCGAGAGGTGCTTCATCTTGGCATGTAGGCTACATGTCTCAACTGGCTGCTGAGGTAGAACAGTTTTTTTCTATGTCGTTCTTCTTTTATACTTGTAAAATAATAGGTCTTTTTTATGATCGTCTTTCACATTTTTAATCTTCCTTCTCTTTTTCATCTTTTTGCTTGCAGCATAATAACAGAAGACTAGGCAAGGGTTCTCAGAAAAGAAAATAAGCAACTCGTCCGGGATGCGACGACGGCTGGAGACAAGACTATGCACGACATGGCTGAGCAGGAAATTTTGCATCGCCAGTCGAGGGAGGCCTGGGAGAGGCGTTCAACTGAACTGGAGTCGGCCAACAAAAGGTATCTCATCTAGCTAACTAAGCTCCTCGACGAGAAGGATGCTTTGAAGTTGGCCCTAACGGATGATCAAGAGAGAAAATAGTTTTCTACGAGCTAAGAACCATGAACTGAAGAAGGAGGCAACTGAAGCCTTCGAGTCTGCCAAAGGGGCCCTGAACGAGGTCATTGATACCTCTAAGTCCTGGGCTGTGAAGGCGTTCAAAATGCTAGCCGAGGCTGACGACGTTCCTCGATACGAACGTCGTCTAGAATTCCAAGAAAGCCTTCACAGAGCTACAATGGCCGGCGAAGAGCTTCCAGTTTTTCAAGAGTCTTAGGACGACGAAGAAAAGGATGAAGTGGTGGACCCAGAGACTTAGGCTAACGACACCAACATTCCTCATGAATAAAGTGTTTATCATTGGGGCCTATAATCGTTGTATCTTGGTCGGAGGCCAATTTGCACGTAGTTTAGTTTTTCTCTTTTTTATAATCTAGGTTGTAATCCTCTTTGAATTTTTATAATAGAATCACTTTTCCAATTATTGTCTCTGCCTCCAAATTTTTCTTATAAAGTGCCTCAGTGCTTTATCCAGTTTAAAATAATCATGCACGAACTAGAATCAAAAATCTATTAACCATCCAAGTGGAAAAGTCGCTCGTATTTGATTGAAGAAACAATTAACGTATAACCAAAATCTGGACGTTCTCCAACTTGGACGAAATGAATCCAAAATTTAATGGACCACCCAAGTGCCTAAGTCATTCGTCCTTGGTCCAGTCACTATGTATTGGCTCTCCCTCCCCCCCCCTATTTCTTGGACGAAGTGAATTTGCTAAATTCTCTTTGTTTCGAGAAGGAGAACGGCCATGCTTAATAGTGACACGTTTTGCAAGGTAAAGCATTCTTATGATATGTGAAATCTGTCTTGCTTTCCTTTATAATAACTTATTCCTTTACTAAGGTGGTTATTACTTAAGTGGCCTTTTGACGGAAAGTAAGATCCCTTTACTAAGGTTTCTTAATTCTGGTCGTCTTATTTTTAGGAGATTGATGTCTACTCTTTGGAGTTTTATCAATTGAGGGCATTCGTCATGTTTCAAACCTTATAGATTTGTAACATGTTTGGTCGATCTTCTAATAGAAGCCTTTCAAGGAAGTTGTCCGTATAGTGTTTATTACTTTTGGATGTCCACGTTTCTTTACACTATTACTTATTATTTTATTTTAGACCACTGTTTGGCAGTTGGTAAGTTGCCCCTAATTAAATAGTAAGCCATAACAGGTAAGGAGACAATCATGGAGCGAAAGTAAATTTATATTATATGAATTTTGCTTGGCCGAGAGCCAAGATACATGTATACATATCTACTTTTTCATTTATGTGCTGTAGCTCTTTTTGGTAGAGAGCAACAAGCTTCTACTTTAATTACATCAGCCATTGTATTTCTTCAAGGTATCTCAGTTCCAAGTCCGAGGAATTGGCCGGCCATCAATGGTTTAAGGACGAAAGGTGCAACTCTGAACTTCTTGGACAATCTTGTAAGGTCTTTCCCAGTTTGGCGTGAGTTTGCCCATTTCTTAGGCTCGACCTACTTTTAGCGGTTGTCTGGCCACTCTTTAGTTAAAGTCTCGCGCCATTCGAAGCTTATATAATTGCATTCTTAATAGACCATTGCCCCTAACTTCTGGAACCTATAGTCCAAGGCCGTGTGAAGGGAAGCCAAGGAGGCTTCCTCTAAATATAACATGACTCTCAAAGTGGGCTCTTCTATATTGAAAAGCAGGACGACTTCAGAGCCATAGAAGACCATAAATGGGGTCTCCCCAGTTGAGTTCTTTGTTGTAGTTCTGATAGACCAGAAAACCAACTGCAGTTCCTCAACCCACAAGCCTCTCGCATTATCCAACTTCTTTTTTATGCCACTTGAGAGAATCTTGGTAAATGCCTCTACTTGTCCGTTTGTCTGAGGGTGAGCTACGGCCGCAAAGTGAGCTTTGATATCTTGCTCGGCCAACCAATCCTTGAGCTTGGGCGTGTCAAATTGTTGTCTGTTGTTGAAGACAATAGACCGAGGCATGCCAAATCTTGTTATGATGCTCTTGTAGATAAAGCCTTTTACAACATTTATGGTGATCCCTCTCATTGCCTCAGCTTCAATCCATTTACTGACGTAGTCCACTACTACTAACATAAACTTCTTCTGGCCGGCTGCCATAGGAAATGGCACCAAAATGTCCATCCCCGACTTGGTGAAGGGAAGTGGGAACAAAATTAGGGTCTGGTTGTAACAACCCGAATTTCCCGACCAGCTTCCAACTCACCGAACAAAATTAGGATTAAGCACAGCGAAAGAGACTCTAGTCGAGGTAACTCGGACTATTAGCATCACACTCACCGAACTATATCGGAGAGTGTGGAGCTCAATTCCCAACTCTATTCAAATAAATTCAACGATTATAACTACGCTCTGATTCTCAGACTCTATTCCCATAAATTTCTATAGAAAATTCGGCAGAGTTTCATTTGAAAATAGGACAACGTTAAAGCAAAAATTTAAACCAGTTTGCCAATTCAATTTATAAAATATTTTCAAATCCCAAAGCTCAACAACCTCAACGCTTTCGCGGAGCAACAATCAATAGAGAATCAGGAGCACTAACGACTCTTAAATGGAAAGATATATTATAAATAATAAACGACTAACTATTACAAAGTCAAACGTCCTCACTTCGATAGCAACTATAATACTGCTCCAGCTTGTATTAGCTTCAACTTGCAAAGGTTAACTTTCGGCTTCACCCTGAAACATTTAGGAAAACTGCCACCCACCAAGTGACAGGCCACAGAAAGGACAAAACAACATATACACATCAGCAAAGCTAAGTACTAACCCATAAACAAGAGTAACACATGCTTTGGTGGTTTTTTACTTGAAAACGACTCTCACACAATCAACATAAGTTCAACAATCACACTAATCATCGCATACTTAGCAGCAAAATTCTTGTTGAACATACATATTACATTTCCAAATTCCACGTTCCATAATATATCATTAATTACATAGTAACGTACAAACACAATAAGGTGGCTCTCAACAATGGCATGTTCCTATATTCTCATTTAATCAACTTTTCAACTCAATTACTATATTTTCACAAAATCAGATCATTTGGCATGAACGTGAGTGGAGAGGGGTACCACGCAGTACCAGCTGTCTCCAAACTACTGAGGGTCGTCACCCTACCTTTTATTGCTCTGCTTGCAAGACTTACCCGGACATGTCCTATAACGCCAGGAATTCGCCCTTCCTGGAAGGCAACAACTACGGACTCTACCCGCCCTAACTCGGGTTGCCTGTTCATGCCTCACTTTCATATTTATAAAATAAGATATTTAATGATTCATACTTGAATCCTCAATACTCATAACATAACACCATATTCGACCTTATCTGGTCTTAACTCATATCTGAATCATTTCCTCATTATCATACCAAATCATATTTTAAGAAACATAGTATTTTTAAAAAACTCCAATGACTGAACAAAAAGAATACTTTTATAATAGTCCAATAGCAATTCACAACTAACTCATAGAGATGCATCTATAATCATGGGCATTACTATAAATGATATATGATATTTAATATTCATATAACGCACACAAGAGCATTTAAATATATATTGCTGAACATAAAGGTTACATCCATTCTATAACAATCATGTGAAACCTCCAAGCATAATGACTTGATTTCCCATATCATCTTGAATTATATACGTCTACATAGCCATCCTCCAACAACCACCTCAAAATAACATCGATAATCAATAACCAAACTTAGACTAATTTGAACTAGAAAACATAATCATAACTAATTCCCGATTTAGAAATTATTAACCTTCAACATCCCAATTCCATAATCATAACTCTAAATTATATAACTAAACCAACTAAACATAACTCACAACCTTACCTAAATGAAGAACATAATTTGGCTACCAACAAATATATTGAGAATATGAAGCTAGCTCGACTCATAAATAAACCTCAATAGACTGATTTCTATCTTGCACTCAAATCCTTACCAATCGAATAACAATTCCAATAGTATAATCTTCTTCATAATTCCGAATAATACTCCATCCCAAAATCATCCTCCAATAATCTAGACTATTAAAGTAATTAACAACTTGTATCCAACCTAGTGATTTCCCCCATAGATAACCATAAACATTTAACATATAACTCTTATAAAGACATATTTCAAATCGACACATATATGCTTTGCAATTCCAATTACCAACATAAACACAACTGCTAGTAATTAATCATGTCAACAAATATCCACAACAATATTACTAAGTCTCTGTTAGAATTAACTAACGAGAGTTAACCAAAAACATACGACTCAAGTTTTATTGATCGTAGGTTGATTATAAGTAACAAAATATGATCCAAGTTATACTCTTAGCTGAATTCTTATTAACATAATCAGTAATAAAACCAAGTACAGATCATACTCATGGTCATACATAGCGAGTTTATCTCATTAAAACAATTTCATTATCTAAGTGGAACTTCTTCAAAGTAATTCATAACTTACTTTGATTTATGTAGTTAAACACACACACTAATTCGCTTTAGTGAGTCACTAGTCAAATAAGCCGACTTTATTATCTTATTCCGTTTATAGTTATCAAACTAAAATACTTTATTAACCACATCTTCATAATCGAATCCATAGTTAATAAAACTAACTCAAGTACTCTTCACATTACTACTAAGGACTAATTAATTCTCTTTCTAACTTAATAGGAGAAAACTAATTAAACACATGAGCATCATACACTTCTTAATTACTATTCTTTTAACTTATACTTCAACCACAAACTTGGATCACTACCACATTTATTGGTAATTTTCTATCAACATTAAACTAAAGAGACTTGAACTACTTCTTACTAAATCATATCATCACAAGTCTAGTCAACCTCCCATATATAATTCATCTATCACTTATAATAACAACTTCTTAATATATAAACTAGATTGCAACTATTAATGGAATTATTCCTTCAATACACATGAGCCTAAATTTAATAATACTAATAACATTTCGTTCGTAGAGATCTGCACGCTTATGTAACTCAGTTGCGTTAAGAGTTTCAATTTGCATCTTTCTTTTCCTTCTCAAAGTTAAGGTGGACACGGGTTGCAAATAAACTATGTTAAAAACTAAGAGACACAACTCAATTTAGAGAATAAAGCTCAATTCAATAACTTATTTCAATTGTAATTTAACCAAAACAGAACTATAATTAGATTTAATCATAAGAGGACTCAAAGGGAAACTTGGGCAGTGTTAAAATCGAACCCACAATCAATAACACATAATCATACAACTACAACCTCAACAACAAATCTTGAAATGAAACAAAATCCAATTCTAGGTTAACTCACTAAAATCTGATTTAGTTTCAACTTGAAAGAAATTAACAACGTAATTAAACTTGTATGTAATCAGAATTTTAGGGGGAAAAAATACAGAGGTGCGGGTGTACCTCTGCTCTTGTGAACAGCAAAGAACAGAGAAGCAGAAGGATGGAGGGGTTTTCGAGCTTCGGCACCCAGCGGTGGGGCACCGACAAACTACTAAGCACCAATGAGAAGAGGAGAACGACGGCAACAGGAGCACCAGCGACGGCAAGGTGGCGCGGGATGACGCGAGGGCAGCGTTGAGCAGCGCGAGCAAGGGAGGGAATCAAACCTTAAGGAGAGCGAAGAAAGGACGCAGCAGCATCGAAACAGAGAAAGGAACGGCGCGAAACTTCGGCAGGCTCAGAAAACGCCGGCGAGGCGCGACGCAGGTGAGAAAGAAACTTAGGGGTCGAGGTTTCACCGAGAGAGGAGAGAGAGTGTGAGGTTTTTGAAATTTTGGGGTTTCACAGGTTTGGGTTTTGGTTTTCGTGGGTTTTCTCATGGGAAAATGACGAGGAAGATCAAGATAAGGATGGGTTTTATTTCTTTTTGGGTTTGCACTTATAAACCGACAAGGGAAAGAAAATTGAAGAGAAATCGACTTTGACTTCCTATTTGACTAGATACCACACAATTTAATCGCACATAAGACCCAAAATAATTTTAATAATAATAATAATAATAAAAATAATCTCATATAATTAAATAAATAAATACATTATAGCACGACAAAATAATTCATACTCCAACTCAAATAAAATAAGAATTTTCGAAACATAATTAACTTAATAAATATAATTAATATTTTATAAACGCTCTTAAAAATAGGGCTATTACACTGGTAGTTGGACGACTTTTGATGTATATTGCCATGCCGCTGACAACTGTCGCATTTCTTGGCATAAACTAGGGCGTCTTCCTTTAAGGTGGGCCACTACTACCTAGTCCTTAATACCTTCTCTCCCAACGCTCTACCCCCAATGTGAGAGGCACAAGCTCCTTTGTGTAATTCTTTTAAAACTTCCAACCCATCCTCGTTGGTGATACACTTAAGAAGTGGACGATTAGACGCTTTCTTGTACAGGGTCTCGTCGAAGAGCTAAAACCACTTGTCCCTTGCCTTCACATACTTGGCTTTCAATAGGTTAGATGGCAGACGTCCTGTCTTCTTGAAGTCAATAATGGGATCCATCCAGACGTTTCTTCGATTGAGAAATAAGACTTGTTCTTGATCAATGCTTTTTGTTGGTTTTACTTCCCAAAACACAGTTCGTGGCACATCTCCCTCGGCCGAGCTGGCTAATTTTGAAAGAGCATCAACCTGATGGTTCTCAAATCTTGGAACCTGGTCGAGCACAAACCGCTTCAAGGTTTTGATTTCTTCTTGAATTAACTGCATATATTTACTCATCGAGGTTTCCTTGCACTCAAAATCTCCATTCACGTGATTGACGACTAGCGGGAATCTGTCTTGGCCTCAATCTCCAAAGCCTCCACTGCCTTGCACATTCTAATGCCCGCTAGAAGTACTTCATATTCGGCTTCATTATTTGATGCCTAGAATTTAATCTGAGAGCATACTCAAACTTGTCCCCTTCTGGCGATTGGAAAATTATCCTGGGCCCGCAGCCATTACTAGTGGAAGATCCATCGACCATGAGTGTTAAATTTCTTTAACCCCCAGATGGATCTTGGACGGGTTGAACTGTAGGCCGAGTAAGCTATATGATGAAATCAGCCTAGGCTTGTCTTTTGATCGCTTTTCTGGGTTCAAATGCTAAATCAAACATGTTCAGCTCCACTTCCCACTTGAGCATTCATCCAGAAGCATCTATCTTGTGCACAACTTGCTTTAAAGGCTGGTCGGTATATATAAGTATGCTATGAACCAAAAAATATTCCCTCAATGTGAGAAGCGTAAGGCCGAACTTCTCTACTAATGAGCATCTGAATTTCGCATCCTTCAACACATGGCTTACAAAGTAGATGGAGACCTGCACCGACTCCCTTTTAGCCAGGAGAACTACGCAAACTGCTGGCGGCGAGACAGTTAAACAGTTTCACCCCCTCAGCCGGACTGACCAAGCGAGGCAACTACCACAGATGTTCCTTTACTTGTTGGAGAGCTTGCTCTGCTTCTTCCGTCCACTCAAATTTTGCCTTCTTCTTGATAGTTGAGAAGAAATGGTGACATTTGTCCCCAGATTTAGAAAGAAATCATCCTAAGGCAGCCAAACACCCTGTAAGACGTTGAACTTCCTTGACTTTGGACGGTGATGTCATATTTAGAATTGCTTGAATCTTGTCAGGGTTTGCTTCAATCCCTCTCTAGCCGACCAAGAATCCCAAGAACTTTCCTGCCACCACCCCGAACATGCATTCTTTAGGATTTAACTTTAGCTTGAATTTTCTAAGTGCTACAAAGGTTTCTCGAAGATTATCAATATGATTCGACTCCTCCCGGCTTTTGACAATCATGTCATCAATATAAGCCTCCATGTTTTGCCCCAATTGAGGCTGAAAAACAATGTTTATTCGCCATTGCAAGGTAGTTGGTGCATTATGAAGGCCGAATGACATCTTCAGCCAACCATAGAGCCTCTTCTGAGTGATAAAATATTTCTTATCTTGATCTTCTAGGCACATCGGAATTTGATGGAAACTAGAATAGGCGTCCTTGAAGCTTAATAGAGCATGCCCATCTGTGGAATCGACTAAGCAATCTATTTTTGGCAGAGGAAACTGTCCTTGGGACAAGACTTATTTAGATCATTATAGTCTACACACATCCTCTTGGTTCCGTTCAGCTTGGGGACCATGACCACATTTGTCATCCAGTCCGGATAAAAAGTCTCTCGGATGAATTTGGATTTTAACAACTTCTGCATTTCTTGGTGTACGACTTGATTTTTGGCCGGACCCAATTGTCTTTTCTTTTGCCGAATTGGCTTTTGATTAGGATCTATGTTCAACTTGTGAACAGCAACCTCGGGATCAATTCCCGACATTTCCTGTACGGTATATGCAAAAACATTTTCAAATTCTTTCAACAGCTTAACCAGGTCGTCCTTTATCTTTGGATCTAGGACAGACCCAACTTTCAGCGTCCTCTCAGAAAGTCTTTCATCCAAGCAGATCTCCATTGGTACTTCTCTCGGTTCTGGCCATTCTAGTCCAATTCCTATGATGGCCATTACTTCTTCCGATGAAGCTTTTTATTCTTTGAGGGCCATACACTTCCTCTTCTTCCTCGGCAAGATAATGGACAGTTTGCTCATTTGAGGGACATTCGCCTGAGATCTATGCACCATAGTCTCTAGATCATCTACCTTGCGTTTCATTATCTCGGCTGCTTCATTATCTACTGCCTTTGGCTGTTCTGATTTTGCTCCCTCCCATGATGAAGGTTTTAAAGTAGTGAGGTTGCATTCTCTTGCTGCTTGCTGATCTCCATATAGGGATCCAAATTTTCCCCCCCATCACACTCGAACTTCATTAGCATCAAATGAGTAACAATCACTGCTTTGATGTGGTTCAAGGTGGGTCGCCCAACAATGACATTGTAAGCCGTAAAATATCGTACCACCAAGAAATTAACGAACAACGTTCTGGATGCTTCCTTGTCCCCTACCCTGACGGGTAAGGTAACAGTTCCTATAGGGTGGATTACTCCTCTCTCAAAACCATTTATGGGGTGATGGAGCGGGACCAAGTCATTCTCATTGAACTTCAATATTGACAAATAGTATGCGCTTATGATATGCGTTGAGCTCCCGGTATCAATCAAGATCCTTCTTACTCTCAAATTCGCAATCTTCATCTCCGCAAACAAGGGGTCGTCATTAGGGGTTCTCAATTTCCCACGATCCAGCTCGTTGACAACTACCTTTGGAAAGGGATCAGACTCTGCTTGATTAGTAAGCATGATCTGGCCGAGTTCCCTCTAATAATTTTTTATGCCCCCGGCTGGTTGGACCTCCTGCTGCAAAACCTCCAGATATGACAAGCACCATATCCTCGTCAGTACTTTCACTTTATTTTCTCTTGTTTTGACGATCATCCCTTTTCTAAAACTTTCTTTACCCTTGGGGCAGGAATGAATTCATCTTCCCTTTGTGAGCCAAATCTTCCAGGCCACTCTTCATATGCTTGCATTCATTTGTTTCATGGCCACAATCTTTATGGAAGTGACAATATTTGTTCTTGTCACTATTCCGATAAAGGAGTTTTCATTTCAGCTGACGCCTTTAATTCATGCTGATTTTTATCTCCATAAGAATGGAGTATTGATCTTTACTTAATTCTATAGGTTTCGCCGATGCTGCTGGTTCACTTCTTTTACTTCTCCTAGAGGTCGTCATTGAAGTCAACAACCAAGTTTCAGCTTTCTTGGGATTGTTCTTTTTTTTTTGCTGAACTACTTCTTCAATCTTTTTTGTTTCCGGATGTTTTGCCTCTGTACATACTTATGTTGTGTGGATGAATGCTTGTGCCTCCCGGAGGGCTTCGGCAAGAGGGGTGATTTTTTTTCTTTACCGGATCAAATTTGAAACTTCCTGGCCTCAGACCCCTGATGAAGGCATCAAAAGCAACTCATGCATTCAGATCTTCAATCTGCAATGCCTCTAGATTAGATCTCTTAACAAAACTTCTTAAAGCCTCCTTTGGTCCTTGGATAACCTTCCAAAAATGCATGCTAGTTTTATGCTCCTGCCGATTTGCTGCAAAATGGCTAGTGAACAGAACACTAAGCTCCGTGAAATTATTCACTGAGTTAGGATGAAGATTATTGAACCACTTTTACGCTACCCCTTTCAAAGTAGCTGGAAAAGTCTTACACTAAGTAGCATCGTCGACTGTCTGAACATACATTTGATGCTTGTATGCCGATATGTGATCGTCTGGATCGATAGTTTCGTCGAAGGGTTCTATCGTGGGTAGCTTAACCTTTAGGAACGGAGGAGACTCCATCATTCTGGCCGAGAATGGAGTCGGCCAGTTAATCTTGAGTGCTCCCGAAGGTCCCTCGATGGTTATGTGCTCACGATGATATTCCCTTAGCACAGGATTATAATAGGTGTTAGATAGGCCTAGACGCCTATACAACATAGGTTACAATACATTTTTTTCTTGCCTTGGCTGGACAGGAGATGGTCCGTGACTCCTTCCTGCAGTTTTGGATGGTAGCCTTAATGGAAAATCTCTCATGTAGGGTGTGGACCCTGATGCTGAGCGTTGTATAGCTGCTGACTTCTTTGCCTCTAGATACTCCCTAGCATCGTCTCCATTTTATGACCACTAAGAGGTAAGTTGTCCCCCTAGCCGGACCACCAACTTCTAGGCCATTTTCCTCCGCTGCTCACTAACTGCCGCATGCTTTCCTTTTAAGACCCGTCTGGACACTTCCTACCGAGGAGGCCTGCTTGGCCCTGGCCGGCCTTCTTGCGACTGTCCCTTAGGTGGAGTTACAACAGCTACATCAAGATTGACCTGGAAAAACAGCATGTTATTCTTGATTTTCTCCTCAACGACAACAGCCATCCTAGTACGAAAATCATTTAAAACGTTTTCTAGATAGGGAGCTGTCACCGGACACTCAAGGTTTTCCTGAATGATAGGCTTCCTGCTTCGTACACAGAGGTTGGCAAAAGCAACAATAGGGGGTCTATCTCTTCCTCTTGCTGGCCTTTCATCGTCCACCGTATCTTCCACCCGAATCTTAAAACTCATGTTGGTGACAACATTGGATGAGTGACAATCAGTCATTGTTACGTCTCCCACAGACGGCGCTAAATGTTACGTAGTGCTAAACTCGTAAAACAATACTACTATCCCCAACAGTAGGTTCTTTTAATAGTAGACTTGTGCAACAACACTTGAATCCAAACACGGACCTAAGCTCCGCTTTATTTCAAGTTCAACTTTTGATTAAAACCAAGGACAAACACAAGGAGAAATGAGAAGAATAAATCGATTAAAACCAAGGGAACTCGCCGGACAACTGTCAAAAACCTACGCGACGCTCGAACTCTGGTGAGTTCCTATGGTTAGGGTTTTGCGAAAAGGTTGTGTTTAGAGAGAAGGCAAATTAAAGCTTTTTTAGAAAGAGAGGTTGTATTGTAATTTTTGCATTGAATATTCGTGGAGATGTAGAAGAAAGGATAGTGGCGCGTTTTAATTATATGAGCCATGGTCATAAAAAAGAATCAATCCAAAATGATGTAATCTATAGAAGAAAGAGGATAATTTTCAATATTAATGATTCACGAACGACAGAATATTGTAGGCATCAAACTCAAAGTTGGGTGTACCACAGAATAAAAATTAACTTAAAAGTTTATATTTAGAAAAGCCAATACTAGAAGCCATAAGGGTAACATCATATGACAATTTGTCTTAGTTAATTAACTAGTTTTTATGATTTGCTTTGGTCTTCATATTGCACGACTCAAATAAGAAAATTAATCTATTATTACCAGTGATTTAATTTTTATAAACTTATGATAGATTTTTGCTATATGATTCCTATATATAATCAAGTACTGTTTAACATTATATTATATTGTATTTATTTCAAGTTCAACTTTTGATTGTTAAAAATCCTATTGTGATGAAATTATAAAAAAATCAATAATTCTTAAATAATATATCAATTAACGAAAAAAATTAATTACTTAAAATAGAATTTCTAATAAACATAAATACATAATGTTCCGACATAATATATATGACAAATGAAATAAATTTTTAGACTGAATAGAAGATTAAACATGAAACATTGAATTGATTGATGCATCATATTGACTAAACACGTTCGACGTACCACCATTGGAAAAGTTTGTATGTGAAAAGCAATCTATATACTTCCTGTCTTTTTTAAATAGATGCAGCATATTGACTAACACAATTGACGACGCACATATTTGACTACCAATATCTTTAATAATATATTATCAAAACTTATATAAAAAAATATTTTTAGATATATACATCGAGATTAACCCATAAGCAATTAAAATTATGACATTTATCTTTATAAATTAGTAATTAAAGATAGACAAAGCTTATATCCAAATAGTGTGAAAACTCAATATGATGCATCTATTAAAAAACAGAAAAAGTATATTATTAAAACGTGTATGTAAGCATTGTACACAACTAGATATTATCCCACCTCATATGTTGATATGCTGACATGTCGCCACTTTACCACATCCATATGCTAACATGACATCATCTTATAAAATATTTTTAAAATATATAGCCATACCATTTTAATTTATAATTTTATGATCTTATCAATTAACTACGACTCGTAATAATTGTGATATAATATCAACTCTAACTATATATCTTTTTTATCTTATTTTTTTTTATCCATATGAACCACGAAGGGGGTACAAAGTACAAAGAAGGGGAGGGGGGATTCGAACCTGTGACCTATCGTTCACAGTACCTCAATCTTCACCACTAGGCCAAGACACCTTTGGTTATTTTTTTTATCTTATAAAATCGAGACATTGCCGATGACAAAACAACTAGTTTTACTTGAAAAGCTGATGTAATAAGTTACGTTACATAAAGTGTTCTAACTCACTATGGGAGTTGGTATAAATTAATCCTTCTGAGATAGCAGCTGGCTCATACACTTACGACGCTGGCGGACTACTTTCAAGTGCATTGAGACATCAGTAGCCTCATGCGGCCTCACCACGTTGGCTGGCCGCTGGCATGCAGGTGCAACCGTGCAACCCCTCCCCCCCAGGCCCCCACGCCCTATTTTCATTTGTACGTATAAACCGAGTTCGTGTCATGTTCCCATTGAATTTAGATATCAACCTTACATATTATAATGTAATCTTTTTATTAGTTTTATTGACAATATTATTTATAATTTTATTGTACTCTTCTTTGGTTACCGCCCTTATCAACCACCACGTAATCATGATAAAAAAAAACACAAATTCCTACAATTTCGGCGCACAAGAAGGAATAATTTATAACATTCCATTTCCCGCCCTCTATTCTTGGATCATAATCGAATAATGGACACCTGCCACCAAAAATAGCCACAAAAATTTCTTGGAATTCAACCATAGGTCTCCATTTTTCTTCCCCATGCTTATATGTTTGTGGTCTGCTTTTTTCCAAGGTGGCTTTGCCTTTTCCATTTTTAACAAGGCGGACAAAATAAAGCACCTATATTCTCTAGAGACTTCTTCTGTTTTATCTTGGTCTTAGTCCTAGGCCTGATACATCATATGTACTTATAAGTTATTATAATGGAACTTATAATTGTGTGCTGAACGAATATGATGATTGGAATATGCATCATGAAAGATACGAAAAGTATGATGTCACTACGTTAGGCGGTAGAAATTAATCATACTCCATATCGATCTTAAGTATTAGCTCCATTATTCCTAGTCAAAAGCAAATAACATTAACAAAAGCTTATTCTATACCTAACTGGGTGATTATCTTGTACCTAAAGTAATTACAAGATAGGGTTAGTATTATCTTTGTGTTTGAGATTTGACTGAACTAGTGTTTGGGCATATATTAGGATAGACCAAGTTTTGGGTGAAAATACTAAAATATATATATACATAAAATATTAAGAACATGATTCTCTCTATGCTTGGTAGCTAGGTCATTTGTAATTTAGATTTTCTCTCACTAATTTCTCATTCTCAGTACAATCATTTTTTAAGTATCATATTTCTCTACTAAGGTATAGAAGAGACGTTTATAGGCATACCCTTGGGCCAACTAATTATTTTTTCTTACACACTGCTGGATCCTACGTGATGTGGATGTTGACTCAATGCAAGCTATAGTTTCTTTAATGTACTCCCTCTGAGTTTTTATAGTTGCTATATTTTGGCCTTGGGCATTATTCTCATGATAATTTTGATTGCCTTTTAGTTTATATACATGTGAAAAAAACATAGTTATGTTGGTTCTTATTTGATGATTATCAATTTGTATTTTTTAAAAATATAATTTTTATAATTTTTTCATATATGTAGCTCAAGATATTGGAGTTTAATGTTGCATTTCGTTTGTGAAAAAGTAAATGTTACAACTAAAAAAAAGATAGGAGTATATCATTGAATTATTTAAGTGTTACGTGTGATGAAACAACCGTAATGTATTCTTACAATTATTGTTTGTCATTTAAAGTTGTGTCAAAATATTTTACCCAATATTTTAAGCGAATTAGGTCCACTTATGAAAAAATTTAGGATTTTTCTACATTATACCCTTGTCTTTTTACAATTTTTATGTTGTACTCTAACATTTAAAAATTACACACAGTATCCTCAAACTTATCTTTATTAATGCAGGATGCCCAAGCTTTTTTTTTTTTTTTTTTTTTTTTTTGCTAATGTGAGAAATATATATTGCTTAACTAAACATCATACGACCTAGAGCAACATCCAATGAGAACAAACCAACTAGGTTGGACTCCCCTCAGAAGATAGGCTCACAGACACTAGTTACAAACTTCTAGAGTTAGTTCTCTTAGCCACTCTTTATCTCTTCTAGTTACAGACTTTGGTAGAACAGCATAACACCTTTCTATGATACATATCTTGATTCTATGAACCAGCCTCATACATGTAATGACTCTCTGATTCCACAAAATATCATTTCTAGCCCACCAGATATGATAGACCATAGCAGCAACACTTGTAGTATAGGCCTGCTTTCTAAAAATGGAGACTCTACTCTTGAAAATTCTCTGGATTATCCTCTGAACAGATATGTTGGTGTTAATCCACCCAAGCCAATTACCAATTTCCTGTAAAACAGCAGAACTAAAGCAACAGCTAAAAAACAAGTGCTCTTGAGTCTCATCTTCAGAGCCACATATCAGATGTCTTGAACTTTGACAAACTCCAAATCTCTAAAGCCTCTCCCCAGTTTATATCCTATTATGCATTACTAGCCATAGAAAGAACCTGTGTTTTGGAATAACCAATCTAAACCAAATGAATTTATCCTAGTGAACCTTATCATAATCTCCTGTCAACTTTGTGTATATATATTCCTTTTACAGAGTATTGATTGAATAAACCAAGTTGAGCTTCATTCACAACACTTTTCAATTTGTCTTTCACTTCACAAACTTTTTTCCAATACCAACTACTATCCATAGGTGGTTTATATGACCACCAATCTTACTCCTGTATGTACACTGCATTAACCCATCTAATTCATAAATTATCTTTCTTTATTGAGATTGCCCAAGTATATATGCCCATGGCTGCAATATTCCACTGAATGATGTTCAAGATCCCCAGACCACCAGCATATTTAGGTATACAAACCATTGGCCAAGCAACATAACCACCCTTTGAACTGAAGTTTTCACCTGTCCAAAGTTAGGATTTACAGATCATCTCTATCTCATGTAGGACACTTATAGGTAAGATAAAATCTAAGCCCAGTAAACATGAATGCTACACAATACTGAATTTACCAAGACAAGCCTTCCCTGATATGAGAGATTCCTACTACGCAAGGTTCATACCCTTGTTGTCATTTTCTCCACCAAAATCATACATTCTTTAGCAGATAACCTTTTGTGACTTATTGGAACACCAAGGTATCTAAATGGTAGTTTACTAATTTTAAAACTAGAAACATCTACTAATCTTGTGACTTCCTCTTGCTTCATCCCAGTGGTGTACAATTCAGACTTACTTTCATTTACTTCAAGGCCAGACACATCAGAGAAGTGTTTAAAACCTTGAAGCATCATATACACTTATCTGTACTCTCCCTTGCTGCACATTATGATGTCATCAGCAAAACAAAGATGATTTAATTTCACCCCCAAACACCTAGGATGGTATCTGATTAATGAGTTATTCCCCACCATTAATCTCAAAGTTCTTGTTAGATACTCCATACATATGACAAATAGGAATGGTGACATTGGATCACCCTGCCTCAAACCCTTTTTCCCATGGAAAAAACCACTACAATTCCCATTTACTAGCAAGCTAAATCTAGGGGTCCTCACACATTCCATAATAAGCTGCACCATCTTATCAGGGAATAACAAAGCTTTGAGCATATCCTCCATAAACCTCCAGTCTATTGAATCACACTAGGGAAAAAAAGGAAAGGCTGCGCAGGAAGGGTTGCGCTTTCTTCAAAACGCAACCCTTCTTTATTGTAAGGTTGCGATTTTTATTGTCAAAAGAAACTTCATGTCTGGATCTCAGACCTTCACAAGCAGGGGTTTATTGTCAAAGAAATTCAAGTTTCTTGCCAATATCTTGTCTCGCATCTCCATTGTCAAGAATCGAACAATACACACTCCCTTCTTCAATAAAACTACCTTCTCAACATTATTACTTTGCCAAATTCTCCTAATATATCCTTCCATAACCATTGGAGGAGGATTAGCTCCTACAACGTAACAAACAATCGAGGACTTCCAGAAATCAACCTCTGGTTGAATATCTTCAGCATCAATTTTAATCACAGTTCTACCAATATTTTCACCACCATTAACACCGGACATAGATTGATGAGTTTGTGGATTTACCTCTTCATCATCAGAGAACTGGAGGATTGGTATTGGATCCACCATTCTTCCACCTTGCGTTCTATCAGCCCAGCTGATCCTCATACTCTCTTGATTACTTGCCAGAGAGTGGATGGATGATAACCATTCAGAAAACATTCGATGTGTTTGTTGACTCTGTTTCAATTCCCTAACATCATCTTTTGGTGATCTCACATTCGCATCCAATTCCATCGCTACTACACCAAGCAATTCATCCATGGATTTTGTCTTCTTTGCCTTAGAATTCGAAAATGGACCTTTAGGCTTGCTATTAGACTTATGTCTCTTTGAGTTTCTTGCCACGGCTACGAATTTCTTCGAGAGAGAACTCTTAGAGAGAGAAAGCCTACTACACTATTCACTTCTCCCTTTTTTTCATGATGTCCAAGCTGTTGATTATATGTCATTATGTCATTTATTTTTTTTTAACTTATTGGAACTAATTTGACTTATACATAGACTATGTTCTATTCACCTTATTTTTGCTTATTTCAGATCTAATCAGATCAGATCAGATCCAGAAAAATAAGTTCAAATAAGATTAAATCAGTTCAGATCAGATCATGCTTATACTTAAAAGCTCATTATTACTATTAATACTATACTTTACTAGTACATTTGTTCAAAAGGATTATTATTGTTGTTGTTGTACTTATTAATTATTAATATTGGTAATTATTATTAATCTCGTTGTTATCATTATAAATGTCATTGTTATCATTATTTTAAGTTATTTTGTTGTTCTTAAATAATAGAAAATTAAAAGCCGCGTGTTCAGAACATAAGATTGGCGCAAAATAAGAAATATATAAAATATGATAGCTCAAATTCTTGACAACGAAACTACTAAGTTTGGGTCATATTTCAAAATAAGCTAAGTGCGAGATACAAATTATAAATTTAGATCTGGTATGCCTTTTCCTACCGAATTCCAAATCTCTCTAGCTATTGGAAGGTGCAAGCTATCCATTTCTTTCTTGTGCAAGTCATAGTTTTTTGCATATCTTATCTTATTTTATACTTCCTCTGTTTCTTTTTACTTGCAACAGTTTGACTTTCACGCTTGCCAATGCATAATTTCAACCATCAATAAGTGTAATTACCGATAAATAAAAATTATGAAAAGTATATATTTAGAAAATATATATTCATACGAATCTAACAAGATCCCACATGAATATGTTTTTCCTTAACTATAAATCACCAAACATAAACTAAGTAGAGTTGGTGAATAGTGCAAAAGTCAAACCGTTGCAAGTAAAAAGAAACGGAGGAAGTATGAAAGAAAGAGTTGAGTCTGCCGACTTCTCAAGTGTGAAACATTTTTTTAAAGGGAAAGTGTGAAACATTTTATAAGCGCTCTAACAAATTAATGACTTGGGTTATATAATTAATTTTAGTAATAATAATAATTATTATGATTATAATTATTATTGTTGTTATTATAATAATGATAATAATAATTATTATTAATTGATAAAAAATTGTGTAAAAGTTGTGATAGAAATAAAATGATAATAATAGTAATACTAAATAAGATATTATAATGTATTGTAAAATAATGAATTACAAAGTAATAATATAATAGTAATAATATATTTTATAAAAGATAATATCTTTTAAATCAAATCAGATAAGACCAGATCAGAAAAAATAAGTTCAGATCAGATTAGGAAAAATAAGTTCAGATCAGATCAGATTAGATTAAATAAGTTCAGGTCAGAGAATTTCAGGTGAACTAAACATAGCCATAGTTTAACCCTTAAATGGATTAATCACTAATTAGATTCGTTCCAATGGATTATAAAAAGTAGACGAAATTAATGATGTATAATTAGCGTAGGGGCATTGTGTATTAAAAAATGTACGCTTGAGAGTACCATGTGGAATTTTTAAAAGCTTGAAGTACAACGTAGAAATTGAAAAAATTACAAGGGTATAACGTAAAAAAATCCAAAAATCTATAATAATAAATCCAAAATTTCAATGTTTGTCACACGAATACATAATAATACTTACACTAGGACTTGTTAAATTTTTTGTAGTAGTTCCAACAATATCGCTACGCCAAAAGTCCACCTCAACTACTATAAGCTATTCATTTTGTGTCAAACCAGTTTAGTAAAATATTGAGAGACCAAAAAAATCTATAATGGTAAATCCAAAATTCAAACTTTTGGGTGGATACACATAGATAGTGGTGTCAGAAACAGATCTTAACGCTGAGTCAACCTGATTCTGACCTAACTTGAACCTGGTTCGATATGTGATGGTCAATCCCCAGTCCTGACCGAAACCTAACCTGGGATTACCCAGACCTGACCGGCACCTGACAAGGTTATATGCTGACCTGACCAGACAGACCTGCATTTAAACTCGAACCCGACTGTACTCAACCCGATATTACTAAAATTCAATTATTTTTATATCTATAAAATCATTTAAATATATAAATTTATAAATTTTCTTACATTTATAATTAATTAAATAAAAAAATGCATTACATTTAATTTAAGGGTTAAACTTTAGATATCATGTAATTGTTATATTTTCATTTAATTACCTAATGGCCCCATTTTCAAATAATATGAAAAAAAATACAAGATTAAATCCTATACTCCAAATTTATTATCCTATTTTAATATTCTACAAAATTATCCGCATTTTTTCTACCATTTTTTCGACCAAATATTCTACCAAATTATCCCATTTTAATATTCTACCAAATAATATCGAAAATGCTCGTAACCTTATACTAAACAACAATATATGAGCTCATAAAAAATTTGCAATTATAATATAGTACACAAAAAATAAAGATTTAGTGAAATTACATAAAAATCACAAAAAAAGAAATAAATGTGGAATTATATAAATTACACAAAATTTAATAAATCTGGGGACCAAATTGAACAATATTACACAAAAACAAAATTAATCAACAAAAAAATTAACAAATTAAACTAAAAAATGGAAAAAAAAATCTTGATCCTTTTTAGATTGAGACTATGGTCATTATGCATATGTATCTAAGATACGTGCACGAGTCAGCGATACTAAGGGCTAAGAGAACCACGACGAAATAAAATTGTCAAATCAGAAGAATAAAAATGAATCAAATTGAACAAACAATATAGGCGCAACACAATTATGATACATAAGTTCTTTGTCGGACTACTAGTTGCCACCAAACTATAAAACACACAGAAACAGAACTTAAAAACTATTCACAACATGTTTTGTTCTTCTTCACAACTAACAGATGAAACCAGTCAAAATGTCCAAATACCAAACAAAAATTCGACGATAGATGGAGTGGAAGCGGGTAGTGCAGTCTTCGACGACCAATGTCGTGGGGTGGTTGAGAGTGTGGCGAGAGAGGAGTGGGTGGTTGAGAGTTGCCGAGAGAGGAGTAGGTGGTTGAGGGGGTGGTAGGCTGAGGAGAGAGAATGACAGAAGGAAGAGGAGATGGTTGAATGAGAGAAGGATGGAGATTAAGGATTTTGATCCTTCTCAAATAAAGGGTTCTAATTCCAAGATATTAATCTTTGGCCAATAGGAAAAGAGAATGATTTAACACATGGATTGATTACTTATCACATGATTTATAATCTTATATTTTTTTTATCCTACTAATTCTTGTCTTGGTTTAGTAACTTCTAACTTTAATAATTAGTCAATTATTTTATTAATTTGAAACTTTGGTTATTTTTATTGAAATTATTATGGTCAGTGTTTAAGTATTATTTAATTAAGAGTTATGAATTGAGTTTCTAAATTTTGATTAGACTCTTTACATTGTTACTTATACAACTATCACTCTATTACTCAATTAAGTAATAGTATAATTATATTTGCTTAAGTCAACTTATATGAGGAAATTCTGAGGTGAATGTGTGTCTCCGGTTCAAGACTTACTCATTAGGAGTGGTGAATGTGTGTCTTTTTTTCAATTCTGAGGAAATTCTTGGCTTATCATTTCTCTACATTGTTCTCTAGGTACATATGTAGATAAGCAATTATCTACATTGTGTACTTGGAGAAATGTAGGGAAATGCTGCCGGTTTTTCCTTAGAATTGAAAAGTTGGCATATATTCACTAGTTAGATTAGACGTCCAAGGATGGGTTAGGTTGGAGTGATAAGGACCTTCGGCTGCATGCATACAATTGAACATGTCACTATCTATTAGCTTGCTTTATACGTGTGTGATTTCAATATGTGAGTGTATGTACTTTAATCATGATTGATGCATTATAATGAATGGATGTGTTTAATTATTAGAGATGGTCTTCTTGAATGAGATGGATCGTACTTGGATGTATGGTAGTCGTGAATCGATTGAGTTTGTGAATGGGGTCTCGGAATTCCGTACAACTGCATTAGAATATCAAACATCCTCTGGAGCAGTCGACTTTTATTGTCCTTGTTTCGATTGTAGAAATGTGAGCAAGGTTAGTAGTATACATGTGGTTAGGGAGCATATCTTTCGCCGTGGGTCCCTCAATACCACGTATGGGTTTGGCATGGTGATCAGGGGAGGTATATAGGAAGCTCTAGAGTAAAGAATGAAGTATGTGAAGAAAAGAAGGATGATGATGAGTTAGGGGATGAGAATATGGATGATGAATTTGGAGATGACGATAGAGATCGGATAGACGAGATGATACACGAAGTTGAAGATCAATCGTGTAAAGACCTCGTATTTTTGAGTCTATGTCTAAGGCTGCTGAAAAGCCGTTGTATCCAGGTTGTACAAAGTACACCAAACTTTCCGTGGTAGTAACACTGTTCAACATTAAGTCAAACGCTGGTTGGACGGACTCTAGTTTCACATCGTTTTTGGAAGTTTTAGCTGAGATGCTCCCTGATGGAAATGAACTGCTAAAGTCGTACCATTATGCGAAGAAGCTGGTGTGTCCTTTCGATTTAGAGTACGAGCGGATCCATGCTTGTCTTAACGATTGTGTGCTTCATCGTAATGAGTATGAGCATTTACATGAGTGTCCACGTTGTGGATTGTCGAGGTACATGTGTGAAGGAGCTGGAGGTAGTGAAGGACCACCAACTAAGGTGTTGTGGTATCTATCCATAATACCTAGATTTAAGCGCATGTTCTCTATTAAAGAAGATGCGAAGAATTTAAGGTGGCATGCAGATCATAGGAATAAAGATGGTCTGCTCAAACATGCGGCTGATTCGCCTGAGTAGAAAATTATCAACAGGGTGCATAAGTCATTTGGTAATGAGGATACGAATCTGAGGCTTGGATTATGTACGGATGGCATGAACGCTTTTGGCAATCTCAGTTCGCAGCATAGTACATGGCTAGTAGTTTGGCCAAAACAACCTGGAAATGACATAGATGTATACCTCCAGCCGCTTGTTGAAGATTTACAGACGATGTGGAACGAAGGAGTGTTAGTATTTGATGCATATGCTAATGAGATGTTTACTCTGCGTGCCATGCTTTTTTGTACTATGAACGATTATCCAGCTTATGGGAACTTATCTGGGTATAAGACTAAAATAAAAAAACATTGCCCGATTTGTTTAGATGACATGAAATCAACACACCTTAAGGGCTGCAAACATGTGTATATGCGCACACGAAGGCTCCTCGGCCGCGACCATCCCTATCGGTTTAAGAAGAAGGCATTCGATGGGACGGTTGAAGAAGAAGTTGGTCATCGACCATTAACTGGTACTGAAGTTTATAATCAGGTGAAGGGCATTGAAACAATCTTTGGTAAACCTGCTAGTGAGGTTGATCGACCTATAGGGTTATGGAAAAAGCAGTCCATTTTTGGGACACTCCCATATTGGAAAGATCTAAAGGTCGGACATTGTTTGGATGTCATGCACATAGAGAAGAATGTTTATGAAGCTATTCTCGCGACACTTATGAATATTCCGGGCAAGACAAAAGATGTTAAGGCGTCACCACTTTACATGGAAAAACAGGGGTTTCCACTAGAGTTGTGGGCTCAGAAAAGGGACGGAAGGAAGAAGAAAAATAGCAGAGGTGTATTTTGGCCTTTTCGCTCCTAAATCGTACTTATCGAGTCATTTAACCCCAAATTTTCTTTGAACAAGATTAAATGAGGTATAATGTAACTAGTATGTAGAGTTATAGGCTTTCATTTGTTGTTGGTTGCATTTCGGGAACGAAAAGGCCATTTCGGGCCTATTTTGGCCTTTTCGCTCTCAAATCGTACTTATCGAGTCATTTAACCCCAAATTTTCTTTGAACATGCTTATATGAGGTTCAATGTAATTAGTGTGTAGAGTTATAGGCTTTCATTTGTTGTTGGTTGCATTTCGGGAACAAAAATTCCATTTCGGGCCTATTTTGGCCTTTTCGCTCCCAAATCGTACTTATCGAGTCATTTAACCCCAAATTTTCTTTGAACATGCTTATATGAGGTATAATGTAACTAGTGTGTAGAGTTATAGGCTTTCATTTTTTGTTGGTTGCATTTCGGGAACGAAAATGCCATTTCGGGCCTATTTTGGCCTTTTCGCTCCCAAATCGTACTTATCAAGTCATTTAACCCCAAATTTTCTATATGAGGTTCAATGTAACTAGTGTGTAGAGTTATAGGCTTTCATTTGTTGTTGGTTGCATTTGGGAACGAAAATGCCATTTCGGGCCTATTTTGGCCTTTTCGCTCCCAAATCGTACTTATCGAGTCATTTAACCCCAAATTTTCTTTGAACATGATTATATGAGGTTTGATGTAACTAGTGTGTATACTTATAGGCTTTCATTTGTTGTTGTTGCATTTCGGGAACGAAAAGGCCATTTCGGGCCTATTTTGGCCTTTTCGCTCCCAAATCGTACTTATCGAGTCATTTAACCCCAAATTTTCTTTGAACATGATTATATGAGGTATAATTTAACTAGTTGGTGGAGTTATAGGCTTTAATTTGTTTTTGGTTTCATTTCGGGAATGAAAAGGCTATTTCGGGTCTATTTTGGCCTTTTCGCTCTCAAATCGTACTTATCGAGTCATTTAACACCAAATTTTCTTTGAACATGATTATATAAGGTATAATGTAACTAGTGTGTAGAGTTACAGGATTTCATTTGTTGTTGGTTGCATTTCGGGAACGAAAAGGCCATTTCAGGCCTATTTTGGCTTTTTCGCTCCCACATCGTACTTATCTAGTTATTTAACACCAAATTTTCTTTGAACATGCTTATATGAGGAATAATGTAACTAGTTTGTAGAGTTATAGTCATGCATTTGTTGTTGGTTCCATTTCGAGAACGAAAATGGAATCATGGTCTATGGCTAACTTTTACTTTGTTTAAGTTTTAATACCCCCCCTCCCCCACTTCTGCCCTCCCCTCCCCCCACCACTACTGCCCTCCCCTCCGCTCCCCACACCCTGCTGCACACCTTCCCCACAGCCTGCTGCCCCCCCCCCATACTTTGCTGCACAGCCACTGCACCTCCCACTGCCCCTCTGCGACCCTCCCACTGCCCCCTCCCACACCCCCCGTCCACTGCCCCCTCCACTGCCGTTGCACCTCAAGCCCGCCTGCCCCTCCCCTGCTCCCCCTCCCTCTGCACACCCCCTCCCACAGCCCCCCTTCTACCACCCCTCCCACTGCTGCCCCTCCCCACTGTCCTCCTCCCACTGCTCGCTCCCTCACCACTGCACAGCCCTCCCTCCTAAATGTGAATTTATTTTTATTAATGCGTATATTTGTACAATTTCAGGGACATGGCGGAGTGTATACGGATACGAGTGCGGAATCACTCGAGGTGAGTTTTCATTACCAAAAGGAGCGGGGTAAATTGGTTAGCTCGCCGTGAAGAAAAAGATGCACAAAGGGATAGGAAGTCATATGGCGACGAAAAAGAGAAAGGAAGGGGCCTACAAAGTCACTAGGGAAACCCACCTAATGACTTTGGAGTACGATCATTTGGGGCAACTTGTGGAAAATGGCGTCAAAAGTATGCCATGCAAAGTTAGGATTTGCATGCATAAGCTCTCCATTCTCCACTCATGGAAAGAGGTGCCCGAGTCTTTGAAAAAGATGATTTGGGAAGATAATATGGTAAGCTTCGCGTACAATTACGTTTAATTACTTAACAGTTTAGTTAAATATACTATGTAATATTTACCAATTTGTGAAATGCGTTTTTTGTAGAATCAATTCAATATTGAAAATGATGAAGCCAAGAAGAATGTGTTTCTATCCGCGGTTGTCCAGAGATTCAGAGATTTCAAGGCCAAGTTAGTGTCGGGGTGGATACTAAGCAGAGAAAGTCGTGGGTAAAAGAAGAAGAAAATCTACGGCGGAGAAACACAACCGGTTCTGAGGCTTCACCGGACACATCATTGAGGCATCTCCAAGTTACCATATCAGATATGGAGGCATATCAACCTGAGGAGTGGCAAGCATTTGTTGCACAAAAACAACCCCGAAGCTGTTGTAAGAATATTTTATAGCTAAGATTTAATACTCTTAGATCCATATTATTGTATAACACATACCTAACCTTTGTTTATAATTGTGTGTTTCAGGCACTCGTGAGAAAAGTAGCGCGAATGCAAAAGCTAGGAAGTACTATCACCATCTGGGTGCTCAGTCGTACGGCAGGCGAGAGATACGTGGATGTATAGCCATTACCCCACGATTGGGTCGACAACGGCAACGGGCACTAGCTCTACGACGACAGTTGCCAGCCTCGGCAACCAGATAGAGTGCTCGATTAGTGGTGTTCGATGCATGGGGTTGATGCAAAGGGACAGAGAGTCTTGCCTGATCCGGAACAAAACAAATAGCTAATGCCATTGTAAGTACATATTATAAGTTTTTGATAAGGTATATATAATATAACTTGTGCGCTCACGAGCATTTCTCTCTTATCCTTATGTAGATTGGCTTGAAGGAAAAGGAGGCAACTGGTGAGTTCACTCCTAAAGGACAATTGATGCCTTACACGAGACTTTAGGAGGGACCAATATGGACGTGTGAGGGGCGTAGGAGGTGTCCGCCTCGGGGTGAGAAAGGTGTATGGTGATAATACACTCTACGTCAAAATCCAGTGCCCAGTGTGAATTCGGCAGCTTCATAGATGTGGAGGCTATGAAAGCTGCAATTGGGAGGAGCTCAGAGAGGAGATGACTCAAATTTCAACGCCTTTTGGCGCAAATGGGCTTACCGACTTTTGGTGCTTTCAGCAGGGCAGTGTTTTACACCTACGCACCTGATCCAGTTCCGGAGTTCACGGTAATCACTTAATATCACAACTATTGTTCTTAAATGCATGAAATTCTTACTATATATTGTTGTTTCATAGACTAACTATGAATAGAGTTTTTTTTAAAGGAAGAGACACCATGTGAGCTATTAGCTGAGAGATGGTCATGGCAGTTTCATTCTCGTTGCTTATGGCCAAGCACAACCCCTAGGGACCGGGTACGATTGCACAACCAGCAGTGCTGATATTCACTATGTGGTCAGCGTTTCAGAGATTTGCCTGGTTTCGAAGAACTACCTCTTCCGCTGCCGAAGTTGGTCTACATTCAGTGACTGATGCCCTTGGCAGTTATGTTCTATGGATGCGTGCATTGGTGCGGTTATCAGATGAGGTACAATGATTAACATAATATATATATATATATATATATATATATATATATATATATATATATATATATATATATATATATATATATATATATATATATATATATATATATATATATATATTATATTGTTTTGTTTTATAGTTCCTATATATGATTGTCAGTAATATCTTTTAATTTAACTAATTACTAGGTTTCGGGGAAGGCCGACAAGAAGGGAAAGAAGGCATGTTCACCTCAGGAAGGCCGACGTGATGAAGTGGAGAAAGAAAATGTTTCTATGGCAAAGTGTCCACTCATTACGGAGATCGAGGTGGTGCAAGGCCTTAGTTCTCCGGCTTTTGGCTACATGAGTGCGCTAGCGATGTAGCGATGAAGCAATATTGAGATTCAGTTGTCGCACCACAATTCCACTACTTTGAGGATACATCGACCTTCATTTCTAAGGTTGATATTAAAGAATTCTTAGTGGGGAAGAGTTGAATGTTTCCATGATACAAACATTCATGAGGTAATACTTTAGTATATAAATTAAATATCATTATATATACATATGCCTTAAGTATTTTCAATTCAACTAACTTCCATAATAAGTAAGTTTTCTTTTAATCAATATGATTTCTCAGGTATTATACAATAATTGATTGCATCTAGTGAGCCAATGTTTGGTTGGTTATGTCCAAGCATAGTACGAGATACAGTTGCTTAAGAAACAAAAGGAGTTGAAAGAGTATCTCAAGCTTCTTTGAAAGCATGTTCTCGTCTTGGATATAAGATCATTCTTCTTCCTTATATTGAAACGTATGCTTCTTAAACTCACTTTACTTTAATTAAATTGACCTATTATTGTTCTACGATTAATAATAACTATATTTTATTATTGTAGGAATCATTGGACACTAATTGCGATATGTTTGTCACGTAACGAAGCCTACCACTTTGATTCTTTGCGTAAACAACCACCACGGCCCTTACTAGTCAAATCATTGTTAAATAGGTAGCCTAATCGAAACTCAATATATGCGCACTTAATAATATTAAATGTATATCTAATCTTATAATAATGTATTGATGTAGTGTGATGAAGGATTTTAATGCAATAGGACTTCGATCACCAAATTCTCCTGTTTGGCATTCAGTCAAGGTAATACACATCTAACATCAATGTCATTTATTGCATCCTTTGGTGAATTTAGTGTCCGCAACAAGAAGGTGGACTTGCGTGTGGGTATTACGTCAAGAGGTTCATGTTCGATATCGTCAACCGTTGCACTACAGTTGATGATCTTCAAAATGTATGTAACTTATTAATTAGTATATATGTTAGTTTCTGCCTATTTTTGCCTTTTACGCTTCCAAATCGTATTTATTAATTCATTTAACCCCAAATTCATTTTGAACATGATTATATGAGGCATAATGTAACTATTGTGTAGATTTTTAGGTTTCCAATTGTAGTTTGTTGCATTTCGGGAACGAAAAGGTCAATTTAGGCCTATTTTTGCCTTTTCGCTCCCAAATCGTACTTATCGAGTCATTTAACCCAAAATTCTCTTTGAACATGTTTATATGAGGTATAATGTAACTATTGTATAGAGTTATAGGCTTGCATTTGTTGTTTGTTGCATATCGGGAACGAAAAGATCAATTTAGGCCTATTTTCGCCTTTTTCGCTCCCAAATCGTACTTATCGAGTCATTTAACCCCAAATTTTCTTTGAACATGATTATATGAGGTACAATGTAACTATTGTTTAGATTTTTAGGCTTGCATTTGTTGTTGGTTGTATATCGGGAATATAAACGTGATTTTAGGCCTATTTATGTCTTTTTGCGTCCAATTCCTATTTCTCGAGTCATTTAACTTCATTTTCTTTTGAATATGATAAAATGAGATATATTATAACTAGTGTGTAGAGTTTTAGGCTTGCATTTGTTTTTGATTGAATTTCGGGAAGGTATAGGTCATTTTTAGAACTACTAACTACGATAAAATGATTGAATTCTTATATATGTGTTTATTCCTTGGTTGTTTTGCAAGGTTTATAAGAAGAATTCCACACCAAGTTCGAGGAACTTCACCAAAGAAGAAATAGATGAAGTTCGGGATAAGTTGGCGTCCCACATTACCGATGATTGCTTATGATACATTTTAGCTCGAATCTACTAGTTTGTATCAATTCTATGTACACTTTTTACATTATTAAATAATGAAGTTATTAATTATTACCTTTCTCCACTTGTCATATATTATTGCATATTTCATCGGGTTTATTTTTGTGTCGAAGGGAGGTTTTGGGTGGGGGGTGGGGGCTGCTGGGTGGAGGGGGTGTAGCTGGGGTGTGGCAGTGTGGGAAGGGGGTGTGCAGGGGTGGGCAGGGGGTGGGCAGGGGTGTGCAGGGGTGGGCTGGGGGGTGTGCAGGGGTGGGCAGGGGCGTGTGTAGGGGGGATTGGCAGGGCTAGGCAGGGGGTGTGCAGTGGGGGTGGGCAGGGGGTGTGCATGGGTAGGATGGGTGGGCAGGGGGTGTGGAAGGGTGGGCAAGGGGCTGGCAGTGTGGGGGTGGGAAGGGCTGGGTGGGCAGTGTGGGGGTGTGCTGGGTGTGGGGCAGGAAGGGTGGGAAGGGCAGGCTGGCAGGGTGTGGGGGTGGGAAGGGCTGGGGTGGGCTGGGGGGTGTGCAGGGGTGGGATGTGAATTAATTTTCAAAAAAAAAAATTAAAACAAGAAGGGTTGCGCGTTTTTCAACAAGCGCAACCCTTCTAAGCATGAAGGGTTGCTCTTGTTGAAAAAGCGCATCCCTTCATAGTAAGAAGGTTGCGCTTGTTGAAAAACGCGCAACCCTTCATGCTTAGAACGGCTGCATTTTTTAAAAACGCAGCCCTTCAACCTTAGAAGGGCTGCACTTTTACCTAAAAAGCGTAGCCCTTCAAGCTTAGAAGGGCTGCGCTTTTACCTAAAAAGCGCAACCCTTCTAAGCTTGAAGGGTTGCGCTTTTTAGGTAAAAGCGCAGCCCTTTGTTGTGAAGGGCTGCGTTTGAAAAGCGCAGCCCTACTTAAAGGTGAAGGGCGGTTATTGAAGGGGCTGCTGTCAAAAAGCACAGCCCTTCCTTATTTTTCCACTAGTGTCATAGGCTTTTTTCATGTCCATTTTTATTATGCAACCAGGGCTTGAGTTCTTTCTGCCATAACTTTTAACCATATCCTGACACACCATCACATTATTAGCAATGAATCTGCCATGAATAAAGGCCCCTTGATTTCCAGCTATGAATTATGGCAAGATGTCTCTCATTCTATTACAAATGATCTTTGTAATACATTTATATGTAAACCACATCGCAACAAGCAATTGGTCTGAACTCAGTCACACTACTAGGACATTTGACTTTTGGGCTTAAAGTAATTAAGGTGTTATTTACTTCTTTTAAGAGTTTCCCATTAAGGAAGAAATCTTTAATTGCAGAAGTAATATCATTACTTATTACCTCCCAAGCTTTTTTGTAAAATGCAGTGCCAAAACCATCCGGACCTGGGGACTTGTCTTTAGGTATTGAGAATAAACCTGCTTGGATTTCAGCATCTGTGACATGTCTCATCATTGCTACGTGTTGATCAGAGTTGAGGCAAGGGCCTTGAGCAATAATATCGGGGCATTTTTCTGCTGATGCTCTCTTTTGCTGTTCCCAGGAGCTGCTTATAATATTCAATGAAAGCATCTGCCACCAACTCACCTCCCTTCCATTCACCATTCACATTATTGATACCATACACTGTGTTATGAAGCCTTCTCTGCTTAATTGCTTGATGAAACATAGCTGAATTTGTATCTCCCTCCTTTAACCAAGCAATCTTGGCCTTTTGTTGTAAGAAAATATATTTAGCATGCACCACCTTAGACACCACAGCAGCATATCTTTCATTTGCACTTGTTACCTCATTATGATTTCCATGAAGTTTCTTTTGACATTCAATCAGTTCATTATAAGCTTTTATGTCAGCTATATGAATATCATTGAAGCCCTCCTTATTCAACTTCTTCATGACTTTTCAACCATTTTCAGCTTTTGCATCACACAAAACATTGTTGTACCTCTCAGATTACTTCCCCAGACCTCACTAACTTTCTTTAAGAAATCAGGGTCTGAACACCACATCTTATAGAACCTGAAAGGACTAGCCCCTCCACTTCTTACTTGGTGCACCTGTACTAGCATTGGAGTGTGATCAAACATTTCTTCTGGTAAGAACCAGGTTTCAGCTGTAGGAAACATGTCACTCCATCTTTCATTACATAGAGCTCTATCAATTTTGCAATAAACACGATGCTCTCCACCTTGCTTGTCATTCCATGTGTAGAAACATCCAATGGATTTCATATCATCAAGGCCACACTTTGAGACACATCTTCTAAAAGGAACAATTTCATAATCTCTTACTGTTGTACCAATTCTTTCCTCCTTATTTAACACGCAGATGAAATCACCAAGTACAACCCATGGTTCAGTCACACCCTCAGCTAGACCCTCCAGATCACTCCATAGATCTTCCCTCTAGGCCGCAGTATTATATGCATACACAAATTTACACCATAACTCCTTTTTGCTACTTATAGAGCATACATGACAATGTATCAATTGAGCTGTGATATAACAAATGTTCACTTGGAAAGGCCAGTCATTCCAAGCCACTATCACTCTTCCCCAGAATTAAACTGAGAGTTAGAGTAAAAGCACCAACCACTGAATAAGTTTTGATACATTTTCCCCATCTTATTTGTTTTTACCTTAGTCTCAAGGAGACTAACCAATCTTAGGGACCTAGTACCAAGCATCTTCTTTACCTCCTTTGCTTGCTTCTACTAGTGACGCCCCTGACATTCCAGCACATAATATTATCCATTTGCCCGAGGGGAGTTCCCTTCCTCACATCTTATCTCACCCACTTTTGCACATACCACATTTCCAATCTAAATACCTTCACCTTCCAAAGATCCTAACACCTCAAAAGTATTGTGCAGTGTTGAATCCGTAATTTGTGCCTGATCTGCATTGTCTCTATGAACCTGCCTCACCATTTTGTCACCAGCTACATCCCCAGTCACCTGAACAACTGGCAGCTGTTGTGCCTCAATAGACACATTTGCTTGTGGGAGGCATTCAGCCTCCTGTTGTCTAGGTTTCCATGCATACTTGCTTCCCTGGTTCCTTTTGGACCTTTCTCCTGCAATCATCCTTAGAATGCCCAAGTGTCTTACATTCAGTGCAATAGATTGGCTTCCATTCATAATGTATATCAAAGGTAACTTCAACACCTTTTTCATTAATGAATGTCAACTGATCTGGAAACTCCTGATTCACCTTCACTTCTAACAAGACTCGAGCATACGACAATCTATCACGTTTTGCAGTAGCTTGATCAACTCTCACAAACTTACCTATTGGTTCAACTAATTTCATCGAACACCTTTCATGCCAATATTTAAAATCAATTTTAAGCTGAATCTAGGTTGGGAGGACATTAGAATCCTCCTTCGTAACTTCATGTCTGGATCCCAGACCTTCACAAGCAGGGGTTTATTGTCAAAGAAATTCAAGTTTCTTGCCAATATCTTGTCTCGCATCTCCATTGTCAAGAATCGAACAATACACACTCCCTTCTTCAATAAAACTACCTTCTCAACATTATTACTTTGCCAAATTCTCCTAATATATCCTTACATAACCATTGGAGGAGGATTAGCTCCTACAACGTAACAAACAATCGAGGACTTCCAGAAATCAACCTCTGGTTGAATATCTTCAGCATCAATTTTAATCACAGTTCTACCAATATTTTCAACACCATTAACACCGGACATAGATTGATGAGTTTGTGGATTTACCTCTTCATCATCAGAGAACTGGAGGATTGGTATTGGATCCACCATTTTTCCACCTTGCGTTCTATCAGCCCAGCTGATCCTCATACTCTCTTGATTACTTGCCAGAGAGTGAATGGATGATAACCATTCAGAAAACATTCGATGTGTTTGTTGACTCTGTTTCAATTCCCTAACATCATCTTCTGGTGATCTCACATTCGCATCCAATTCCATCGCTACTACACCAAGCAATTCATCCATGGATTTTGTCTTCTTTGCCTTAGAATTCGAAAATGGACCTTTAGGCTTGCTATTAGACTTATGTCTCTTTGAGTTTCTTGCCATGGCTACGAATTTCTTCGAGAGAGAACTCTTAGAGAGAGAAAGCCTACTACACTATTCACTTCTCCCTTTTTTTCATGATGTCCAAGCTGTTGATTATATGTCATTATGTCATTTATTTTTTTTAACTTATTGGAACTAATTTGACTTATACATAGGCTATGTTCTATTCACCTTATTATTGCTTATTTCAGATCTAATCAGATCAGATCAGATCCAGAAAAATAAGTTCAAATAAGATTAAATCAGTTCAGATCAGGTCATGCTTATACTTAAAAGCTCATTATTACTATTAATACTATAATTTACTAGTACATTTGTTCAAAAGGATTATTATTGTTGTTGTTGTACTTATTAATTATTAATATTGGTAATTATTATTAATCTCGTTGTTATCATTATAAATGTCATTGTTATCATTATTTTAAGTTATTTTGTTGTTCTTAAATAATAGAAAATTAAAAGCCGCGTGTTCAGAACATAAGATTGGCGCAAAATAAGAAATATATAAAATATGATAGCTCAAATTCTTGACAACGAAACTACTAAGTTTGGGTCATATTTCAAAATAAGCTAAGTGCGAGATACAAATTATAAATTTAGATCTGGTATGCCTTTTCCTACCGAATTCCAAATCTCTCTAGCTATTGGAAGGTGCAAGCTATCCATTTCTTTCTTGTGCAAGTCATAGTTTTTTGCATATCTTATCTTATTTTATATGAAAGAAAGAGTTGAGTCTGCCGACTTCTCAAGTGTGAAACATTTTTTTAAAGGGAAAGTGTGAAACATTTTATAAGCGCTCTAACAAATTAATGACTTGGGTTATATATTTAATTTTAGTAATAATAATAATTATTATGATTATAATTATTATTGTTGTTATTATAATAATGATAATAATAATTATTATTAATTGATAAAAAATTGTGTAAAAGTTGTGATAGAAATAAATGATAATAATAGTAATACTAAATAAGATATTATAATGTATTGTAAAATAATGAATTACAAAGTAATAATATAATAGTAATAATATATTTTATAAAAGATAATATCTTTTAAATCAAATCAGATAAGACCAGATCAGAAAAAATAAGTTCAGATCAGATTAGGAAAAATAAGTTCAGATCAGATCAAATTAGATTAAATAAGTTCAGGTCAGAAAATTTCAGGTGAACTAAACATAGCCATAGTTTAACCCTTAAATGGATTAATCACTAATTAGATTCGTTCCAATGGATTATAAAAAGTAGACGAAATTAATGATGTATAATTAGCGTAGGGGCATTGTGTATTAAAAAATGTACGCTTGAGAGTACCATGTGGAATTTTTAAAAGCTTGAAGTACAACGTAGAAATTAAAAAATTACAAGGGTATAACGTAAAAAAATCCAAAAATCTATAATAGTGAATCCAAAATTTCAATGTTTGTCACACGAATACATAATAATACTTACACTAGGACTTGTTAAATTTTTTGTAGTAGTTCCAACAATATCGCTACGCCAAAAGTCCACCTCAACTACTATAAGCTATTCATTTTGTGTCAAACCAGTTTAGTAAAATATTGAGAGACCAAAAAAATCTATAATGGTAAATCCAAAATTCAAACTTTTGGGTGGATACACATAGATAGTGGTGTCAGAAACAGATCTTAACGCTGAGTCAACCTGATTCTGACCTAACTTGAACCTGGTTCGATCTGTGATGGTCAATCCCCAGACCTGACCGAAACCTAACCTGGGATTATCCAGACCTGACCGGCACCTGACAAGGTTATATGCTGACCTGACCAAACAGACCTGCATTTAAACTCGAACCCGACTGTACTCAACCCGATATTACTAAAATTCAATTATTTTTTTATATCTATAAAATCATTTAAATATATAAATTTATAAATTTTCTTACATTTATTATTAATTAAATAAAAAAATGCATTACATTTAATTTAAGGGTTAAACTTTAGATATCATGTAATTGTTATATTTTCATTTAATTACCTAATGGCCCCATTTTCAAATAATATGAAAAAAAATACAAGATTAAATCCTATACTCCAAATTTATTATCCTATTTTAATATTCTACAAAATTATCCGCATTTTTTCTACCATTTTTTCGACCAAATATTCTACCAAATTATCCCATTTTAATATTCTACCAAATAATATCGAAAATGCTCGTAAACTTATACTAAACAACAATATATGAGCTCATAAAAAATTTGCAATTATAATATAGTACACAAAAAATAAAGATTTAGTGAAATTACATAAAAATCACACAAAAAGAAATAAATGTGGAATTATATAAAATTACACAAAATTTAATAAATCTGGGGACCAAATTGAACAATATTACACAAAAACAAAATTAATCAACAAAAAAATTAACAAATTAAACTAAAAAATGGAAAAAAAAATCTTGATCCTTTTTAGATTGAGACTATGGTCATTATGCATATGTATCTAAGATACGTGCATGAGTCAGCGATACTAAGGGCTAAGAGAACCACGACGAAATAAAATTGTCAAATCAGAAGAATAAAAATGAATCAAATTGAACAAACAATATAGGCGCAACACAATTATGATACAAAATTCTTTGTCGGACTACTAGTTGCCACCAAACTATAAAACACACAGAAACAGAACTTAAAAACTATTCACAACATGTTTTGTTCTTCTTCACAACTAACAGATGAAACCAGTCAAAATGTCCAAATACCAAACAAAAATTCGACGATAGATGGAGTGGAAGCGGGTAGTGCAGTCTTCGACGACCAATGTCGTGGGGTGGTTGAGAGTGTGGCGAGAGAGGAGTGGGTGGTTGAGAGTTGCCGAGAGAGGAGTAGGTGGTTGAGGGGGTGGTAGGCTGAGGAGAGAGAATGACAGAAGGAAGAGGAGATGGTTGAATGAGAGAAGGATGGAGATTAAGGATTTTGATCCTTCTCAAATAAAGGGTTCTAATTCCAAGATATTAATCTTTGGCCAATAGGAAAAGAGAATGATTTAACACATGGATTGATTACTTATCACATGATTTATAATCTTATATTTTTTTATCCTACTAATTCTTGTCTTGGTTTAGTAACTTCTAACTTTAATAATTAGTCAATTATTTTATTAATTTGAAACTTTGGTTATTTTTATTGAAATTATTATGGTCAGTGTTTAAGTATTATTTAATTAAGAGATATGAATTGAGTTTCTAAATTTTGATTAGACTCTTTACATTATTACTTATACAACTATCACTCTATTACTCAATTAAGTAATAGTATAATTATATTTGCTTAAGTAAACTTATATGTAGTGTTGTTGTAGCCTAAAAATCAACGGCTATAAATCGGACATGTGGCTCCATCTTGCTCCTACACGTGTCCCTTCACTACTGTAGAAAAGTACAGGGTCCAAAAAGGTGTATGGCCCAAAGTACACTTTTCTGAATAAAAGAATTATACTAGCCCTCCTTTTAGTCCAATTTGTACTTAGGCCCAGCATCTACAAAAGGCATTATTGTAAAATGGATGATGTTTACTCTCCAATCAATGCTCGCCACGTGTCACAAAACTATTGCTCAGCCAATCTGATGCTCCCAAATTAGGGTGACATCAGGGTACAACAATTACTTCAAACACCATAAATAGTCCTCGAAATCAGGGAAAAGGTACGTTTTCCAGAGCTGTATGCTTTATTCTGCCATAATTTCTCTCTCTAAAAAGTTTCTTTTCAACTCCTGATACCCGACTTAAGCTTTGGAGGGGGAAATACCCCCCAAACTTCCAGGTTGGGTCCCTTTTTGCAGGTCCGGAAGCGGAGCTCAGGTCCGAGTTTGGATTCAGGTGTTGTTGCACAATTCTCCTATTAAAAGAACCAATTGTTGCGGATAATAATACTATTTTATGATTTTAGCACTACGTAACATCTGGCGCCGTCTGTAGGGAGACTCAACAACGGCTGATTGCCACTCATCCAATGTTACCAGGATCAGGAGTTTTGAGATTCGGGTGGAAGATATGGTGGACGATGAAAGGCCACCAAGAGGAAGAGGTAGCCCGTGCTGTTACTATTGTCAACCTCTTTGGACGAGGCAGGGAGCCTGTCATTCAGGAAAACCTTGAGTGTCCGGTGACAGATGCCCATCTGGAATGTTTTAATGATTTTAAGACTAAGATGGCGGCTATCGTTTAGGAGCAAATTTAGAAGAACATAATGTTTTTCCATGTCAATCCAGACCTAGCTACTGTAACTCCACCCAAGGGACAGTCCCGAGAACGCTCAAGATACGGCTAGGGGACAACTTAGCTCCTAGTGGTCATAAAATGGCGACGGATGCTAGGGAGTATCTAGAGGCAAAAAAGGCAGCAGCTCTATAGCGCTCAAGATCATGAGGGTTCACACCCTACAAGAGAGATCATCCATTAAGGCTACCATACACAACTGCAGGAAGGAGTCAAGGACTATCTGCTGTCCAGCCAAGGCAAGAAAAAGTTGTATTGCGACCTATGGTGTATAGGCTTCCAGGCCTAGCTAACACCTCTTCTAATCCTGTGCTAAGGGAATATCCTCGGGAGCACATACCCATCGAGGGACCTTCGGGGGCACTCGCGATTAACTGGCCGACTCCATTCTCGGCCAGAATCATGGAGTCTCCTCTGTTCCCAAAGGTGAAGCTACTCACGATAGAACCCTTCGATGGAACTACCGATCCAGATGATCACCTATCGGCATACAAGCATCAAATGTATGTCTAGGCAATCGATGATGCTACTTGGTGTAAGAATTTTCCAGCTACTTTGAAAGGGGTAGCGCAAAAGTGGTTCAATAATCTTCCTCCTAACTCAGTGAATAATTTCACGGAGCTTAGTATTCTGTTCACTAGCCCATTCTGTAGCAAATCGGCAGAAGCATAAAACTAGCATGCATTAGGGAAAGGTTATCCAGGGACCAAAGGAGGCTTTAAGAAGTTTTGTTAAGATATTTAATCTAGAGGCATTGCAGATTCAAGATCTGAATGTAGGAGTGGCCTTTGACGCCTTCATAAGGGGTCTGAGGCTAGGAAGTTTCGAATTTGATCCGGTAAATAAAAAGATCACCATTCTTGCCGAAGCCCTTCGGGAGGCTGAAGCATTCATCCACGCAACAGAATTATGTGCAGAGGCAAAACATCGAAAACAAAAAAGACTTAAGAAGTAGTTCAGCTAAAAAGAGCAATCCCAAGAAAGATGAAACTTTGGCGTTGACTTCAATGACGACCTCATCTAGGAGAAGTAAAAGAAGTGAACCAGCAGCATCGGCGGAACCTATGGAGATAAAAGATCAGCATGAACTGAAGGCGCCAGCTGAAATGAAAACTCCTTTTTAAAATAAGGATAAGAGCAAATATTGTTACTTCCATAAAGATTGTCGCGATGAAATAAATGAATGCAAGCATCTGAAGAGGGCCCTTCAAGATTTGGCTCGCAAAGGGAAGATGAATTCATACCTGCCCTAAGGGTGAAGAAAGTTTCGGAAAAGGGATGACCCACTACAAAAAAAAACTTCATATAGGGGCAATCTAAAATTGCATCTAAATATATATTTGTAACCTCTAATGGTGATTAGAAGCAATTTTCTCGCTGCCTCTAATTAGTCCGTCGCTAATTATAGGTTGCCCCTAATGCCACCTTTTAGTGGCAGACAAGTTATGGTGCCGCTAAAGACACTTCTGTTTAGAGGCAACCATATGCCTGTCGCTAATTGTTGGTTGCCCCTAATGCCACCTTTTTGGGGCACACATGTTACATTGGTGGTAAGGCCATTTATATTTAGAGGCAACCATAAGTTCGTCTCTAATTTTAAGTTGCATCTAATGCAACCATAAGTCTGTCGCTAAAGGATGTTTTTAGATGCAACAACAACTAGAATTTCCACATTTTCGATAATTTTTTTGGGATTTTTTGACGTTTATAAGCATCAAAATAAAAAATTATCGACTCCCTAAAGGAGCAGCGAACATTTAGCCACCGATAATTAACGACACTCATAGGTTTCGAAAATGTTGAGGCTTTTTAGCATCATTGCGATTGAAGATGTCAGAATTTGAAGCTACTATATAGACATTGTAAGCGTCAACATTGTGTTATTAGTACAGTAACAGTTACAAGCACATTCTTACATCAACAAGAAAAAATAACATTATAAATTAATGAAGGAAACTAGAAGTATAATCTTATTACTAACAATTTTGACGAATTGATACAAACATTCAGAAGAGGAAATTAAAAAAATAAAAAATATGTAGAAATTCCATCTTCAACCGACATTCAACCTTCACTGAATCTTCAACATAAAACTTCAACTTGAACTCAATTCAATTTGCAAATTCAACCCAAAAAAAAGATCAATATGAACACAATCCTAGGTTATTATGGTATTGAAAGAAGGTTACTTCCCTATATGAAAGCAAACACCACGCTAAAAAAACAACAATAACTTAGACTCGCTAAAAGAAAAAAAGGAAATAATGAACAGCAAAGTAATAGTTACCTACTATCGGGACCTTCCTAACAAAAGTAACTCAATTCACTGCATTGAGTAGTAGTAAAACAGTAGAACCCCTCAACAATAATGAAAAGACAGGGTGGTTCGAGCTCGACTGCATAACTAAGCTATAACAACGCTTCAATAACGTTGCTATAAGGTATAAAAACGTTGCAAAAGATCAAATACTAAAAAGTTACCTTGTACAAAACCATAGAGTTGCAAATGCATCATTGAGCAATATATATTCACCTTCTAGAAAGGGTACCATCAAAGCCCTAATCACTTGTAGAAACACCTGTAAAAAAACAACAAAGACCAAGAGACAATAGACTCACATACAATCAGCTAAGCCAGAGTACAATTGAACTAGTCCTTATCTATGCAGCTGGATTTTTAGGCATTACAGAGCTAATTCTAGCATATACATCGTGTTTAACATTCTGAACTAAAATATCAGGGCTGCCGACAGTAGTCTGGTTCCACTTCGATTAATTTCTTTAGCTCTAAATATGATATAGCATGGCTATACTACAACATCGAATAACACTCTTCTTGAAACTACATCTAGTAGGTTTACACAACTATCTAGAACAAGAATTAAGTGATTGGAAAACATAGTCAATCCACAACATATTAGCAGATCATACTCCCTCACTTCCATAATTTTCAGGGCATTTACTGTTTGGGGAGAAAACTAGGAATGATGTATTATATTGATAAAAGCATAAAGCAGAAAAATTGAGCAGGAAAGAGAAAATATATTAACAAAATTAAGTAAGGTAATTAGCACAACTACTAACACCCATCCCATTGACCAACCACCAGCAACACCACCTCACTGCCACGTCTACCACCACCGTCTAAACACCACCGTCTGAACACCACCGCCGCCGCCGCCACCAACGTCTGAACACCATCGCCACCATTGAATAGTTAGAAACAGTTAAATAATAAAAAAAAAACAGAAAATCAAAGAATCACAACCAAAACTCTCATACAAATCCCAAGAAATCATAAATCAAACAATCACCACCAAAACTTACAAAAGATAAAATCGAAAACAAAGAAAAACGAAATTTGTTAAAAACGAAAATGATCCCAGATCTTAAAAAACTGAAAATGAAAATTATAAAACAGAAACTCAGAAACTGAAAATGTTAGTTCTTAAAAACTGAAAATTGAGAAAATGTTGTTAGAAACTGAAAATGTTGTTAAAAACGAAAATGATCCCAGATCTTAAAAAATGTTAGTTCTTAAAAACTGAAAATTAAGAAAGAGAAACTCAGAAAAAAATCGAAAAAACAAAAAAGAACATGAATCAGATATGGAAATGAAATTAGAAACAAAAAAGCGAAAAAAAATCAACAAAAAAATTAGAACCAAAATTCGAAGAGATAAGAAGAAAAACTCGAACAATCAAAGCAAAATATCGAAAAAAATCACAGCAAAATTTTTGAAGAAAAAGATAAGAACAAAAATTTGAACAACAAATCAGAATAAAAGATTGAGAAAAAATTCTGAACAAAAATTAGCCTAAAAATTCGAACAAACGAAAATCATAGTAACATACCTTACATCGAAATTTATTCAAGATCCATAGACATAATCCAACGGTTCTTCAGAGATAGATAGTGAAGAAGAAATGAGAAGGAAGTGAGGGGGAGAGAGAAAACATAGGAGAGAGAGAGATGAAGAAATGAGAGTTAAATGAAAACCAGAATGAAAAATCAGAATGACATGAGGGCGGGGCTTTAAACTTTTGACGAAAATTTTCAAAATATTGAAGGGCGGGGGCTTTAAACATTTTTGATGAAAAAATGTATAACTTCAAAAAATCAAATCAGATCTCATTAAATCCTTTAAAAATATTAAGTTTTAAAAATTATTATACTTTGACCAAAGAAGTCAACTTAAATATGTAATAGGGCACAAAGGAAGTACTACTATAATTTTGTTTGACTCAAAATTGTTTTAATTTAATTTTTAGCTTTGATGTCTTTGTTTTCCTGGTTGATAGTACAAGAGTTTCCAATGAACTAGGGGCTGGACGACCACATTTAGCTCGATTAGCGGTATGCGTATCGACAATCATGGTGGGAATTAGAAGTATAATTATTTATTTTATTCAAAACTCAAATTATCTATATTTTTATTATGAAATTACTCGATAATTTAGATGTTATTAGATTATGGGAAAAAAACAACACAAATTTATCTTTTTTTTTTAACGCCCAACAATACAACTATCATCAGGGAGTGAGGGGCAAGAGATTCTGCCAAAATATATAATTCTTCTG
Organism: Beta vulgaris subsp. vulgaris; assembly: GCF_026745355.1. Classification (NCBI taxonomy): domain Eukaryota; kingdom Viridiplantae; phylum Streptophyta; class Magnoliopsida; order Caryophyllales; family Amaranthaceae; genus Beta; species Beta vulgaris. Next base: position 22,097,059 of record NC_079205.1, on the reverse strand, counting down.
TATCTAAATCACTACAACAGATTGACTTTCATGTTTGCCAATACACAATTTTCACCATTAATATTTCTAATTAGGTAATTTGTAAAAGTTATATAAAATTGATATTATGAATATATTTATTAAAACAAACCGAGCACCTTTATATCATATTTTTATGGAAAAATTGTGAACAACCACCTGCTAGATACCCTTGTTTCAAAATAACCACCCCAATTTCATTTGCATTTAAATAACCACCTCTACTTAGTTTCACGTTTTTAGATACCCACCTCTTAACAGAAAAAGGTGACTCCGTTACAGTGGGGCCCAATTATTTTTGACTGACCTAATCTCCCTCCAACAAACCATGCATTTTATACTTTTCTTCCTATTCTCTCTTTCCTCTCTCCTCTTTCTTCTTCAAACTTCAATTATTGTTTCACCTTCCCCTCCCCATTTTAAATTCTTCATTCAATTTTCTGGACAAGATTCTTTCTCTCTCTAATCTGCAACTCAGTTTTTTACAGTGAGAAGAAGGTGTGAGTTATGGTGGTATTACTGCATTGTGTCGTGAAGTTTGGGCCCAGTGAAGTTGATTATATGCCCTAAACAAGGTAAAAAAAACTAAAACTTTAACCTTTATACTATACTAATCTATGTATAAATTATTCAATTAAGTAATTAGAAGCTTGGTTAAGCAATTGCTTTTTCGTTTTTGATTGATTTTTAATTGATGTTGATTGCCTTATGAAATTGGTAGAATCCTAATTTCAGTTTTGCCCTTGCTAGAATGTCAAAATCACAGTGGAATTGAAGTAAATCATTGCCAAATTTGTTTAGATTAGGTTTGTCAATGTTAGAGATATATATATAGGTCAAAGTCAAGGAAAATTGGCGGGAAATTTAATGAAAAGCGTGTCAACAGGCCTCAGAGGTAACAGAGTCACCTTTTTCGGTTAAGAGGTGTGTATTTAAAAACGTTAAGCTAAGTAGAGGTGGTTATTTAAACGCAAATGAAATTGGGGTGGTTATTTTGAAATAAGGGTATCTGGCAGGTGGTTATTCACAATTTTTCCTATTTTTATTTTTATATATTAAGAAAAAAATAGAGTCAAAGTATATATGTGCATAATAGCTAGCAAAATCAAAGTATTACACTTAAAAAGAAACAAATGTGGTAGTTATCACTTGCAGAAATGATAGTTATCACTGTTGGTGTAGAAAAGGATAGTGTTTTTATTCCTAGCTAGTAAAGATGCACACTAAATACATGTTTTTTATTTGTGGAACTTGTGAGTGTGTCGCTATGAAATATTATATGACACTAAATACATGGCTTTAGAGACAACTAACTAAATATGATGCTAAAAATATTGGATTTAGAGACAACTAAATTCATGTGATGTTAAATACATCGCTTTAGAGACAACTAACTACAGTTGATGCTGAAAAAATATCTTTAAAGACAACTAAAGTCATGTGACGCTAAATACATGGCTTTAGAGACAACTAACTACAGTTGATGCTAAAAAAAATGGCTTTAGAGACAACTAAATTCATGTGATGCTAAAAATATGGATTTAGAGACAACCAATATTCATGTGATGCTAAAAACATGATTTTAGAGGCAACCAACATTCATCTGATGCTGAAACGTATCTTTAGAGACACCAGAATATACTTGACACTGAAAACCATATACTTTAGAGGCAACCATGTTTATGTGATGGTGAAAGGGGGTTTTAGAGGCAAGTCGGCCAAATGATGTGCCTCTATAGCCAATTTTTTTTGTAGTGACCATCAAAGCAAGGGAACAGAAAGTGAAAGTACTGATGAGGATGTGGTGCTTGTCATATCTGGAGTTTTTGCAGTAGGAGGTCCAACCAGTCGGGGGAATAAAAATTACCTGAGGGAACTCGGCCAGATCATGCTTACCAATCAAGTAGAGTTTGATCCTTTTCCAAAGGTAGTCGTCAACGAGCTAGATCGTGGGAAATTGAGAACCTCTCATGACGAACCCTTGGTTGTGGAGATGAAGATTGCCAATTTGAGAGTAATAAGGATCTTGATTGATACCAGGAGCTCGACGGATATCATAAGCGCAGACTATTTGTTAAGATTGAAGTTCAATGAGAATGACTTGGTCCCAGTCAGGGTAGGGGACAAGGAAGCACCCAGAACGTTGTTTGTTAAGTTCTTGGTGGTATGAGAGTTGACGGCTTACAATGTCATTCTTGGGCGACCCACCTGGAACCGCATCAAAGCAGTGATTGTTACTCATTTGATGCTAATGAAATTCGAGTGTGATGGGGGAAAATTGGATCCCTATATGGAGATCCGCAAGCAGCAAGAGAATGTTACCTCACTACTTTAAAACCTTCATCATGAACGGGAGAAAAAACAAAACAGCCAAAGGCAGTAGATAATGAAGTGGCCGAGATAATGAAAATGATCTGAAGATTGTAATGGATAGATCTCAGGTGAAGGTCCCTCCATTGAGCAAACCATCCATTCTCTTGCCGAGCAAGAAGAGGAAGTGTATGGACATCAAACAAGAAAAAGCTTAGTTAGAAGAAGTAATGGCCCTCATGGGAATTGGACTAGAACGACCATAACTGGTAGAATTACCAATGGAGATCTGCTTGGATGAAAAATGTCCGGAGAGAACGCTGAAAGTTGGGTATGTCCTAGAACCAAAGATAGAGGAAGAGTTTATTAAGATGTTGAAATAATTTGAAGATGTTTTTGCATATACCGTAGAGGCAATGCCGGGAATTGATCCCGAGGTGGCTGTTCACAAGTTGAACATAGATCTTAATCAAAAGCCAATTCGGCGGAAGAAAAGACACTTGGGTCTGGCCAGAAATGAAGCCGTCGACCAAGAAGTGCAAAAGTTGTTGAAATCCAAATTCATCCGAGAGACTTATTATCCAGAGCGGATAGCAAATGTGGTTATGGTTCCTAAGCCGAACGGAACCTGGAGGATGGGTGTAGACTATACTGATCTAAAAAAGGCTTGTCCCAAGGACAATTCCATTCTAGTTTCCATCAAATTCCGATGTGCTCAGAAGATCAAGATAATACCTCGTTCATCACTCAGAAGGGGCTCTATATGGATGAGGATGACATTCGGCCTTCGCAATGCGCCAACTACCTTCCAACGGCTAATAAACACTATTTTTCAGCCTCAGCTAGGGCGAAACATGGAGGCTTATATTGATAACATGATTGTCAAAAGACGGGAGGATCGAATCATATTGATGATCTTCGAGAAACCTTTGTAACACTTAGAATTTTCAAGCTGAAGTTACATCCTCAAAAATGTGTGTTCGAAGTGGTGGCAGGAAAGTTCTTGGGATTCTTGGTCGACAAGAGAGGGATTGAAGAATTCCCTGACAAGATTCAAGCAATTCTAAATATGACATCACCGTCCAAAGTCAAGGATGTTCAACGTTTGACAGGGTGTTTGGCTGCGCTAGGATGATTTCTTTCTAAATCTGGGGACAAATGTCACCATTTCTTCTCAACTATCAAGAAGAAGGCAAAATTTGAGTGAACGAAAGCAGCAGAGCAAGCTCTCCAACAACTAAAGGAACATATGCGGCAGTTGCCTTGCTTGGTCAGTCCGGCCGAGGGGGAGAAACTGTTGGTGTACTTAGTTGTCTTGCCTGAAGCAGTAAGCGCAATTCTCCTGGCTGAAAGGGAGTCGGTGCAGGTCCACTGTCTACTTTGTAAGCCCTATGTTGAAGGATGCGGAATGCAAATACGCATTAGTAGAGAAGTTCGTCCTAACCCTTCTCATGGCTAGCAGGAAATCGAGGCCATATTTTCTGGCTCATAACATACTTATTTATACCGACCAGCCCTTAAAGCAAGTTTTGCACAAGATGGGTGCTTTTGGATGAATGCTGATGTGGCCAGTGGCGCTGAACATGTTTGATTTTAGCATTTGAACCCAAAAAAGCGATCAAAGGACAATCCTAGGCTGATTTCATCGTAGAGCTTACTCGGCCTACGGTTGAACTTGTCCAAGATCCAGCTGAGGGTAGAAGACATTATACGCTCATGGTCGATGGATCTTCCACTAGTAATGGCTGGGGGGGCTGGGATAATTTTCCAACACCAAAAGGGGACAAGTTTGAGTATGTTCTCAGATTTAAATTCCAGGCATCAAATAATCAAGCCGAATATGAAGCATTTGTAGCAGGCATTAAAATGTGCAAGGCAAACGGGGTTTTGGAAATTGAGGCTAAGACAGATTCCCTGCTGGTCGTCAGTCAAGTGAATGAAGATTTTGAGTGCAAGGAACCCTCCATGAGTAAATATATGCAATTAATTCAAGAAGAAATTAACACCATGAAGCGGTTCCAAGATCTAAGAACCATCAGGCCGATGCTCTTTCAAAATTGGCCACCGAAGGAGATGTGCCACGGACTCTGTTTTGGGAAGTAAAACCAACAAAAAGCATTGATCAAGAACAAGTCTTATTTCTCAGGCGAGGAAACGTCTGGATGGATCCCATTATTGAATTTAAGAAGACATGACGTATGCCATCGGACCCGTTGGATGCCAAGTATGTGAAAGCGTTTGAGCTCTTGGATGAAACCATTTACAAGAAAGAGTTCAATCGTCCACTTCTTAAGTGTATCACCAGGGAGGACGGGTTGGACGTGTTATTAATTGAATTGCACGAAGGAGCTTGTGCCTCTCACATTGGGGGAAGAGCGCTGGGAGAGAAGGCATTAAGGACTGGGTATTATTGGCACACCTTAAAGGAAGACACCCTAGTTTATGCTAAGAAATGCGACAACTGTCTGCGGCATGGCAATATACATCAAAAGCCGTCCAACTACGTGACCCCAATTTTGTTCCCACTTCCCTTCGCCAAATGGGGGAAGGGCATTTTGGAGCCATTTCCTGTGTGGCAGCCGGCCAGAAGAAATTTGTGTTAGTAAGAGTGGACTACTTCAATAAATGAATTAAAGTTGAGGCAATGAGAGGGATCACCACAAATGATGTAAAAGGCTTTATCTGGAAAAACATCATAACAAGATTTGGCATGCCCCAGTCTATTGTCTTCGACAACGGACCACAATTTGAGATGCCCAAGCTCAAGGATTGGTTGTCTGAGCAAGATATCAAAGCTCACTTTGCGGTCCTAGCTCACCCTCAGGTAAACGGACAAGTAGAAGCATTTAACAAGATTATCTCAAGCGGCATAAAAAAAGTTGGATAATGCGAAAGGCTTGTGGGTTAAGGAACTGAAGTTGGTTCTGTGGTCTATCAGAACTACATCCAAGAACTCAACTGGGAAGACCCCATTTATGCTCGTCTATGGCTCTGAAGTCGTCCTGCCTACCGAAATAGAAGAGCACACTTTGAGAATCATGTTATATTCAGAGGAAGCCAACTAGGCTGCCCTTCGCACGGCCTTGGACCAGGTTCTATAAGCTATGAATGGTGCAATACTTTAAAAAAGAGTGGTTAGACGACCGATAAAGTAGGGGATGTCCTAAGAAAAATGGAAGTGACAGGTCGAGCCAAAGAAATGGGCAAACTCACGCCAAACTGGGAAGGACTTTACAAGATAGCCCAGGAAGTTCATAGTGGCAGCTTTCGTCTTTAAACCATGGATGGCCGGCCAATTCCTCAGACTTGGAACTTACATACCTTGAAGAAATAGAATGTCTAATGTAATGAAAGTAGAAGCTTGTTGCTCTCTACCAAAAAGTGCTACAACACATAAATGAAAAAGTAGATATGTATACATGTATCTCGGCTCTTGGCCAAGAAAAATTCATATAATACAAATTTACTTTCGCTCCATGAATGTCTCCTTATTTGTTATAGCTTATTATTTAATTAGGGGCATCTTACCACCGTAAAACAGTGGTTTAAAACAAAATAATAAGTAACATTATGAAGAAATGTGGACGTCCAAAAGTAATAAATACTATACGGACAACTTCTTTAAAAGGCTTCTATTAGGTGATCAGCCAAACATGTTACAAATCTATAAGGTGTGAAACATGACGAATGCCCTCAATTGATAGAACTCCAAAGAGTAGACATCAATCTCCTAACAAGAAAACGACCAGAATTAAGAAACCTTAGTAAAGGGATATTACTTTCCGTCAAAAGACCACTTAAGTAATAACCACCTTAGTAAAGGAATAAGTTATTACAAAGGAAAGCAAGACGGATTTCACATATCCTAAGAACGCTTCACCTTGCAAAACATGTCACTATTAAGCATGGTCGTTCTCCTTATCGGAACAAAGAGAATTTACCAAATTCACTTCGTCCCAGAAGGGGTGGAGAGAGCCAATAGATAGTGACTAGACCAAGGACAAATGACTTGGGCACTTGGGTGGTCAATTAAATTTTGGATTTAATTCGTCCAAGTTGGAGAACATTCAGATTTTGGTTATAAGTTAATCGTCTCTTCAATCAAAGATGAGCGACTTATGCATTTGGATGGTTAATAGAATTTTGATTCTAATTCGTTCATGATTATTCTAAACTGGATAAAGAACTGAGGCACTTTATAAGAAAAATTTGGAGGCAGAGACAATAATTGGAAAAGTGATTCTATTATAAAAATTCAAAGAGGATTACAACCTAGATTACAAAAAAGAGAAAAACTAAACTAATTACAAAAAGGCCTCCGGCCAAGATACAACGGCAATACGCCCCAAGGCTAAACACTCCATTCAGGAGGGAGGTTGGTGTCGTCAGCCTGAGTCTCTCGGTCGGCCGCTTCATCCTTGATATGATTATCAAACTAAGAAGTCTAATAATCAGTTTATGAACACCAAACTTTCGAACCAAACTCAAAGAACTCGAACAAAGGATATGAATTTATCCAAGATCACTCCTGAAACTTGAATAAAGACTCTAAACACTCTTAAAAACACTCCTGAATTTAAGATGTTTAACACTAAGTATTCAACACTCCTGAAGAATAATTAATGGTTTCAATTGTAAGCACTAAGCACACAATCAAGAAGAAGAATTAACTCTAAAAATCTGTAAGTTTATTGATAAATTCGGCCCTTATATATAGGCTACAACTATTCTACTTCAACTAGGAAAACATAAAGAAAGTTATCCTACTCCTACTCTGATTTAGACTCCTAAAGATAACATGTACAAGTCACATGTTTATCTTTTTAACAACTTTACTACTTAATTATAAAACAATAAAGATAAACATAGCAATCCTAATTCAACTAGGATTCTATGTAGCAAGCAAGGAGTAATCCTAATTAGAGTAGGACTCCTCTTCACTTCCCTTCCACACGCCAAAGCTAATCCTAATTAGATTAGGATTCTTCTTTACCTCCTTTCCACACGCCAAAGCTAATCCTAATTAGATTAGGATTCCTCTTCATCTAGCTTCCATGTTAGCACACAAGCTAGGACTTGATTTTTGTTCTTGACTTGGAACCCTAAAGTCTCCATGTCAAGTCAATAGGCTCTTGGTTGACCAATGCCTTTGCATCCACATCATTCTCCCCCTCCACAAAAGAATTTGCCCTCAAATTCTCATCATCATAGTAAGGAGATAGATCACCCACATTGAAAGTAGCACTTACACTTCCATACTCATCTGGTAAATCAATCTTGTAAGCACTATCTCCAATGACTCCAACCACCTCAAATGGTCCATCAGCTCGAGGCATTAGCTTGTTTTTCCTTTTGCTAGGAAACCTTTCCTTCCTTAAGTGTATCCATACAAGATCACCAACCTTGAAGCTAGGTTGTTTGCGCCCCTTGTTTGCTCTAGTCTTGTATTGGATGTTCATCTTTTCAATCCTTGTTTTAACTTGCTCACAAGTTTTGTTGAATGCTTCCAATCTCTTCTTTGCATCCATATGTATCTCATGTTTAGGCAATGCAACAAAATCAATAGGAAGTAAAGGATTAATACCATACACTACCTCAAATGGTGAATGAGAAGTAGTAGAAGAATGTGCCCTATTATAAGCAAATTCAGCATGAGCAAGCTTGATATCCCAATCCTTTTGAGTCTTACTCACCAATCCCCTTAGCAAAGTCCCCAAAGTGCGATTAGTTACCTCAGTTTGGCCATCTGTTTGAGGATGATGACTTGTACTAAAGAGTAACTTAGTCCCTAGCATGCGCCATAAGCACCTCCAAAAATGACTTAGGAATTTAGAATCCCTATCCGAAACAATACTCCTTGGAATGCCATGTAGTTTGATGATCTCTCTAAAGTATAAATCAGCTACATGTGATGCATCATCAGTTTTATGCATAGGAACAAAGTGAGCCATCTTAGAGAAACGATCTACTACCACCATAATAGCATCTTTCCCTCTTTGAGTTCTAGGCAATCCCACTATAAAATCCATGCTCACACTATCCCATGGTTGATTAGGCACAGGTAAAGGTGTATAGAGACCTTTATGGAATGTACTCTTAGATTATGACAAGTAGCACAATGAGTAACTACTAAGTGAACATCCTTAACCATATGTGGCCAATAGAAGTTTTCTTGGAGTGTATCAAGGGTCTTTTGAACTCCAAAATGTCCAGCAACTCCTCCACTATGAACCTCCCTTACTAGAAGCTTCTTACACCACTTTTAGGTATACATAACTTGTTTCCTTTGAAAAGAAACCCTTCATGTAAGACATAAGCACCATCTGGTCGAATCATTTTCTCCTTGAAGTCTTCATCTTCTTTGTATAACTCCTTCAAATGTTCGAACCCTAGCACTTGTGCATCCACAATAGTTAACAAATATGAACGCCTAGACAAGGCATCTGCTACTATGTTGGACTTACCCTCTTTATACCTTGAAGAAAAAGTGAATGATTGGAGAAACTCCACCCACTTAGCATGCCTATGATTTAGCTTTTGTTGTCCATGAATGTACTTCAATGCCTCATGATCAGAATGAAGTATGAAAGGTTTTGGTCTAAGGTAATGAGACCAATGATCTAATGCACGAACAATAGCATAAAATTCTCTATCATAGTTGAGTAATTGAGTTTAGCTCCACTCAATTTCTCACTAAAGTATGAAATTGGCCTTTTCTCTTGCAATAGAACAGCTCCAATTCCTACTCCACTTGCATCACATCTACTTCAAAGAGTTTATGGAAATCAGGTAAAGCTAAAACAGGTGCACAACATAACTTACCTTTTATATCTTCAAACGCCTTTTGTGCTAAAGAAGTCCATGTAAACTCTCCTTTCTTCATCAATTCTGTGATAGGTACCATGATAGTAGAGAAATCTCGAATGAACCTTCTATAAAATGATGCCAAACCATGAAAGCTTCGACATTCAGAGACATTCTTAGGTGCTATCCATGTTGAAATTGCTTTGACTTTCTCAGGATCAACATGTACTCCTTCTTGTGACACAATGTACCCCAAAAACGCCACCTTGCTCACAAGAAACTCACACTTCTCTAGCTTTCCATAAAGTTTCTGTTCCCTTAATTTCTGAATAGTTGGCGCAAATGATCCAAGTGTTCTTCCACACTCTTGCTATAGATTAGGATATCATCCAAATAAACAACTACAAATTTATTAAGGAAAGGACGAAGTACCTCAGTCATTAATCTCATAAAGGAGCTAGGTGCATTGCATAAGCCAAAGGGCATGACCATCCACTCATACAACCCTTGCTTTGTCTTGAAAGCTGTTTTCCACTCATCTCCTTCCCTAATCCTCATTTGATGATAACCACTTCTTAGATCAATTTTTGAAAAGATGGAGGCGCCATGTAGTTCATCCAGCATGTCTTCCAATCTAGGCATAGGAAACCTATACTTTACTGTGATGTTGTTTACTGCCCTACTATCTATGCACATCCTCCATGTTCCATCTTTCTTAGGTACTAACAAAGCTGGCACAGCACATGGACTCATACTTTCCCTTAATAACCCCTTTCAATTAGCTCTTCAATTTGTTTTTGCAACTCTCTAGAGGCCATTGGATCACATCTATAGGCAGGTTTGTTTGGTAATGGTGCGCCTGGAACAAGGTCAATAGCATGTTCAATCCCTCTTAAAGGTGGAAGTCCTTGTGGAACTCTTCAGGGAAAACATCTTTGAACTCATGCATCAAAGCTTCAAGTTGATCATTCTTATGTGCTTTTATACTTGTATTCACCTGCTTCACAACCAAAGCATAAGCATAACCTCCCTTTTCTATCTCATGGTCGAACTCCTTAGCATTTAGGAACAAACTTGGTGCTTTAGGTGGTTGTTTAGGCGCCACTTGAGTAGGGTTTAGAGGATGTAATCTAACCCTTTTTGATCCAACCAACACAGAATAAACATTAGTGTCCCCTTCATGAATAACCTTCCTATCAAATTGCCATGGTCTTCCAAGTAGAAGATGGCATGCACTCATAGGTAACACATCACACCATAAATCATCCTTATAGCCTCCAATAGAGAATGATATAAGTGCTTGTTTCTTCACTCTCAATCCAGTGCTATCATCTAACCAACTTAATTTGTAGGGTTTAGGGTGTGCCCTTGTGATTAGATTTAGTTTAGACACCACATGATCTGCAATAACATTAGTGCAAGAACCACTATCTATTATCACATTACAAGTATACTCACCTACCTTGCATCTAGTATGGAAAAGATTCTCCCTTTGTGCCATGTTAGGTGTGTGATCCATGTGTAAGGTGCGCCTAAGCACTCCAAGTAACCTTGAATCACCTCTGCAAAAGCATCCTCTTCTTCATCACCTTCCTCCATGCTTTGCTCCTCTTCAGGGATGAATTCATACTTCTCTTCCTCCTCTTGTAAAGCTAAGTAATGCTTCATTGTAAGAGCTTTCTTGGTAGGACAATTACTTGCTATGTGTCCTCTCCCTTGACACTTAAAGCACTTTCTTAGTTCCTCAAACTTATCCTTAGGTACGGCTACCTTAGGCTTCTCCATGGTAGTGTCTTCCTTAGGTGGAAAACTAGGCTTATTAGGTTCGGACCACTTAGTGTAGGAAGTGGTTGCTTTGCCCTTTGCATTAGAATCAAACCTAGGTGTGTATGCTCCCTTGGTTTCTCCTCCATGTCATGTTCTTCAAACTTCATAGCTAGTTGGTTACTTCCTCAAAAGTGTGGTAGGAAGAAACTTCAACTCTCTTAGCTATGCTTCTATTCAATCCTTTAATGTATCTTGCTATCTTATGCTTATCTTTCTCCACTATCTCACATATGAGAGCTAATTTTTCGAACTCCATAGTGTAATCATGTACACTTTGGCTACCTTGGCTCATTGATGTAAGCTTTATGAATTGCCTTTGTTCATAATCATCTGGCAAAAACTTATCTTTGAGCTTCCTTTTAGTTTCTCCCAACTACATAGCTTAGGTTTGTTTTTCTTTGCTCTTTGTGCCTGTAAGCCTTCAAGCCAAATCCCAGCATACTTTGTGAGTCTTATGGCAGCAACTTTGAATGTTTTTCGATCATCAAAGCCCCTATACTCACTTATCTTCTCTAGTTGGCGGATCCACTCTAGTAAATCCTCAGGTTTGCTCTCACCTGTGTAATCTACAAGCTTTAACCCTTTATCATCTGGGTATGAGATCTTGGGGTGATTCAGCTTCATCCCTTTCATCCTCTGAGTGTGCGCCTATGTATGACACACTATTGGGGTTTAGCCTCTTCTTGATGATATCTGCCATAGCATCTACTTGTGCATCCTTTTTGTTGATGTGTAATGTTATAGAATCTAGGCGTGCACTGATCTCCTTTATGGCCTTAGCTAGGTCAATTGAGTCGGACATGGTTAAAGATTGGATCTTTGATACTCCCCCTAGTAGGCAAAAATTTTCGGCCCTTCCAAGGATGTGTAACCTTTGCTCTTGATACCACTTGATATGATTATCAAACTAAGAAGTCTAATAATCAGTTTATGAACACCAAACTTTCGAACCAAACTCAAAGAACTCGAACAAGGATATGAATTTATCCAAGATCACTCCTGAAACTTGAATAAAGACTCTAAACACTCTTAAAAACACTCCTGAATTTAAGATGTTTAACACTAAGTATTCAACACTCCTGAAGAATAATTAATGGTTTCAATTGTAAGCACTAAGCACACAATCAAGAAGAAGAATTAACTCTAAAAATCTGTAAGTTTATTGATAAATTCGGCCCTTATATATAGGCTACAACTATTCTACTTCAACTAGGAAAACATAAAGAAAGTTATCCTACTCCTACTCTGATTTAGACTCCTAAAGATAACATGTACAAGTCACATGTTTATCTTTTTAACAACTTTACTACTTAATTATAAAACAATAAAGATAAACATAGCAATCCTAATTCAACTAGGATTCTATGTAGCAAGCAAGGAGTAATCCTAATTAGAGTAGGACTCCTCTTCACTTCCCTTCCACACGCTAAAGCTAATCCTAATTAGATTAGGATTCTTCTTTACCTCCTTTCCACACGCCAAAGCTAATCCTAATTAGATTAGGATTCCTCTTCATCTAGCTTCCATGTTAACACACAAGCTAGGACTTGATTTTTGTTCTTGACTTGGAACCCTAAAGTCTCCATGGTCAAGTCAATAGGCTCTTGGTTGACCAATGCCTTTGCATCCACATCAATCCTCTTCTTCGTCGTCCGAAGATTCTTGAAAAACTGGAAGCTCTTCGCCGGCCATTGTAGCTTTGTGAAGGCTTTCTTGGAATTCTAGACGATGTTTGTATCGAGGAACATCGTCAAACTCAACCAGCATTTTGTACGCCTTCACAGCCCAAGACTTAGAGGTATCAATAACCTCGTTCAGAGCCCCTTTCGCAGACTCAAAGGCTTCAGCTGCCTCCTTCTTCAGTTCATGGTTCGTTACCCGTAGAAAACTATTTTCTCTTCTAAGACGAACCGTCGTCAGAAGGGCAGCGTTCCTCTCAACCTTCAGGGCTAACTTCAAAGCATTCTTCTCTTCCAGGAGCTCAGTTAGCCAGATGAGATAACTTTTGTTGGCCGACTTCAGTTTGGCTGAGCGCCTCTCCCAGGCCACCCTCGACAGGCGATGCAGAATTTCCTGCTCAGCCATGTCGTACATAACCTTGTCCCCAGCCGTCGTCGCATCCTAGACGAGTTGCTTATTTTCTTTCTCAGCCACCTTGCAAGTCTTCTGTTGTTATGTTGCAAATAAAAAGCTGAAAAAGAGAAGGAAGATCAAAAATGTCAAAGACGATTATAAAAGAGACCAGTTATTTTACAAGTATAAAAGAATAACGATATGGAAATAAATGTTATACCTTAGCAGTCAGTTGAGACATGTAGCCTACATGCCTAGATGAAGTGCCTCTCAAGCCTTTAATATAAGGCTCGGCAAAGCATTTGAAGAGCTCATGTTTGAGCTTCTCGCGATCGGACGAAGTCATCCTCGCAAAAGCAGCCGAGGATTCGTCGTCCAATAAAATCAGCGAAGCGTCAGGAGCTACCTCAGCTGCCCTTTTGCGTTTATCCGAAAGAGGATAGTCATCAATATTATGGATGAGTATGACCACTGCTAGTCTGTTGTACGGACTCATTGGACGTCCGCCCACACGCAAGGTTCTAACAATGTTGGAATAGTAGGACTTACCAGAAAACCGAGAGGCAGATCTATAGGCAGGGGGCATATATGATACCAACCATGCTACCGGCTTGGAGAAAGCCGAGCCGCCCTTAGCCGTCTCAAGTTGAGAAGTCTTTTCTCCACCCCCTTCGGCTTCGTTTAGAATAACAACCACGTCTGGTTGTTCAGAAGCTATAGGGGGTGCCAAGCCCATCTCACCGGCATACGGTACCATTGTCGTCTCCTCTACCGTCGGTGGAATTTCTACCTTCGGTAAGGTGAGCCGATCTACTTTATTCTTTATTTGGAGGAGGAGCATCTCCTATTGTGGCCGGCCTCTTTTTGGTGGCCGCCTTTTCCGCCAACGCTTTGGACGTTGGGGCATTTTTCAAAAGGCCAAAAAAGGGCAAGTCAGGAACGTAAGCGTCAATTGAAGAGATTAGTCCAAAGAAAAGTAAAACATAAGATTAGGACGAAGCTTGCCCAAAGAAGGAAGGTGATTTGACCAAGGAAACATGGTTCTTCTAGGAACCAACAAAGATTTATTCTCGGACGAAGCCTGGTCAAAGAAGGAACACGACCTCAATAGCTTGGTCGGCTTCCAGCCTGGCGGGAGGACCGTCCATAAAAGGCAAAACGAAGGTTCGTCCAAGAATCAATTTAAATACTGATTCTCCGACGAACCTCACACGAAGAAGAAGACTAGCCTTAAGAAGTCTGGCCGCCTTACGGTTTGAAGCAGGCTCCGTCCAGAAGAGGTAATTGCATTTTCTAGACGGAAGTGGCTCAAGGAAGCTAGCCGGCCGAAGGATTTTAGCCGGCTTGCCTGCCAAAACCTAGTCCATCCAGAGACTATTAAAAAAAGTAAAAAAAAAAAAAAAACTCAAAAACCTACCAAGGTATGCGTCCTATTTTCAGAGCCGGATTTATTGTACTCTTTCCACAGCGAGCCGGTGAACTTAGACATGCTTATGTCTCCTGCCTTAGATTTTTTCAGGACGACTTTGGCCGCAACTGCAAAGGAAAAATGCATTGTTAGTAAGTTAGAGTCATGGGACGAGGCCATTACCTAGAAGAATAGAGAAGCATACCCCTATCCCCAGCTTGCCGTAAGCCCGCGGCAACCAGAAAGTTATCATCATAAACGTCTCTTTGAAGGAAAGCCTGCGGCATGTTGAAGCCTCTATTTTCGAGCTTGACGTTGGGAGATTCACTCCACGTCTTATGCGAGCAGTTTGTTTGACGCGCGCCATACTACCCTGCATAGGTAAAGATTGGGTCGTCTAAGTTTGCCGTCCATGTCCATAAAAATAAAATGCATGTCCTGCCAGAATAGGTCCAACTCTAGAATGCGTCGAATATGGAAGGCTCTCTATTCTAGGGTAAGGCCAACCCTTAAGCATCCAGGATTGTTTGATGAAGAGGACAAATCCATTTTTTCTTAAAAAAGAATGAAAAGAAAAAACACAAATTGAGAACGAAAAGAAGAAAGGGATACCAGTTGGAATTACTTGGACTGTTAAAGAAGGTTATCGAGATCTCGGACGGATGCTCTTTCTCTCTCTAAAAGTTCAGTAAAAAATTTGGCAGAGTCTCTCTCTCTAGAAAAATTCTCTCAAGGTGTGAAAGGGAATTCAGAAAGGACAAGGGTCTGTATTTATAGGGAGGTAAATATGATCTTCCCATCCGGTGAAGATAACCGTTGCGTTCAAAAAATCTCTATGGGTTTACCTGTTGAGACCGGCGATTTGGCGCCTTCTTCAGTTTGAAAAGGTTAGTGCTGTTCTATTTGGTTAAAAGAGAATTTCCACCGTCATGGCACATAATGGTAAAAAATTCTGTTTTAAGGGGCAAATGTTGTAGCCTAAAAATCATCGGCTATAAATAGGACACGTGGCTCCCTCCTACTCCTACACGTGTCCCTTCACTATGGCAGAAATGTACAGAGTTCAAAAAGGTGTATGGCCTAAAGTACACTTTTTCTTAATAAAAGAATTGTAGTAGCCCTCATTTTTGCCCAATCTGTACTTAAGCCCAGCATCTAAAAAAGGCATTATTGTAAAATGGATGATGTGTACTCTCCAATCAATGCTCGCCACATGTCATAAAACTATTGCTCATCCAATTAGATGCTCCCAAATTAGGGTGACATCAGCATGCAATAGTTACTTCAGACACTCTAAATAGTCCTTGAAATCAAGGGAAAGGTACGTTTTTCAGAGCAGTATACGGTTATTCTGCCATAAATTCTCTTTCTCTCTCTAAAAATTTTTCTTTCTACTCTTGATACCTGACTTAAGCTTCGGAGGGGGAAATACCACCCAAACCACCAGGGTGGGTCCCTTTTTGCAGGTCTGGAAGCGGAGCTCGGGTCCTGGTTTGGATTCAGGTGTTGTTACACAAGTCTCCTATTAAAAGAACCTATTGTTGGGGATAGTAGTACTATTTTACGAGTTTATCACTATGTAACAAGTGTTACATTGACATAGATTATCGACTTACAATGATACATTTATTGATCCCGTCCAATAACAACTTGTTTCAATCCAATTACATGTTTTTAGTTTTGAAATGCATACATGAGGACTATTAGATAAATATTGTATTATTCTTGAATTAGCTTATGATTTATATTGATACATTTATTAATCTTATCTAGTACCAAATTTTTTTAATTTATCGTGGAACAAGTTAGTGAGTTACTGAGTTGGTATGATTCTAAGTGAGTAACTGACTAAATGTTAAGTTAACATATGATTGCTAACACCTTACTAACTAGTAAGTACTTGTTAACTTATTCACTTATGGATGTTATGTTTACCATCACTTATATAAACTATTGTTATGTTAATTCTTATTATTGTACAACATATTAACTCTCGTTTATAATCACTTAGGCGGTTCAGCCTCATATTAACTGTTTTTGTAAATATATGATTGTCATTTGTTATAATATGATAACCTATCAAGAGTCGTGTAGTAATTTATAATATTAAAATGGTTTTACAATTATATTAATACGATAATATCATAACGTATTATTACAATGATTTTCATTTTTATAATATCATAATATATTACAATGGACAAGTCAGGAATATATACGACGATAAGCAAATAGCCCAGATAACAACTTCAAAATTGGGGAACCGAGAAAAGGAACGAGAAGAAGAGCAAGAGGAAAGATCTGGTGGACACCCAACTAGCCTCGGGGTTTATATGTCGGAAAATCCAAAATCATACGAACGACCCCGACCGGTCGAGGAGGATGAGGAAGTAATGATAGGGGAAGACCTTGAGCAGAAGTTAAGGATAGGAACAAACCTCAATCCCGAGGTCAAGGAAAAGCTCATCAACATACTGCGAGATTGCAAAATGTGTTTGCCTACTCTCCATCTGACATGCAAGGGCTCAACCCTAATTTTGCTTGTTGTTATGGCTGACTTTTTCGACAGGATGACGCTGACACAATGGCGCGACGACTCGATGCCATGATGCCATCCGGCATGATGATGAAGCAATTGTGATTTGAAGACACATCGA
Source organism: Beta vulgaris subsp. vulgaris (assembly GCF_026745355.1). Classification (NCBI taxonomy): domain Eukaryota; kingdom Viridiplantae; phylum Streptophyta; class Magnoliopsida; order Caryophyllales; family Amaranthaceae; genus Beta; species Beta vulgaris. The sequence continues at coordinate 22,079,962 of NC_079205.1, read as the reverse complement.
AGGACGCGAGATTGGAGCAGAGCATTAAGTGGTAACGGTCCAGCTAAGTAAGGAAGGAGAGTATTGAGGCATAAATTCAGCCGTTGAAGAGCACGAATCAAGACGTTGGAGCATAAGTGGAGAAGATCTCCCATGATTGAAGCGCCAAAGTTAATGTAATAATTAGTGAATTCATTTTTGTATTCGTCGAGAAAAAGCAAGGGCAAAAGAAGGCATATAAAAGGGAGAGAGAGGTCATTAACGAGTTTTTTACGCAACATAGTTGGAAGAACACTAGAGAGAACTTAACATTCTTGTAACGACAGTCAGTCACTAGAAAGATAGTGAACCATATTAGTTTGGTGGATCTCCAACCACCCGCGGTTTTTACCCATCTTCATTGGGGTTTTCCGCATCACCATTTTTGTTTGTTCATCCCCTTTAATCCCCTTTGCATTCTTTTGTCACGTTGTCTTTAACATAATCTGGTTAAATCGTCCCAAACTTTAATTTCGTCGTAAGTGATAAATTTTACCATAAACAATTTGGCGCCCACCGTGGGGCATAACCAGACCATCTACTGTTCAAAATCCATCAAATGGGAGAAACACCCAACCTCGAGGAAATGCAAAGACTCTGAGATTCGTCGTGATGCGACAACAGTTTTGGATTAAGACATGCAGTAGAAACGATGTAAGAGTGGTCTTCACGACATGACACGAACTTAAAAAGACTGAAAATAAACACACCTTCGGTATTCCAGCCGCCAACCAGAGGCGTCCCAGCTTCCCCTAGCGACGACTTCTTCACAAACACAAACCTGTTTTTCCAACCTCTGTCATTCGACTGTATTCCCCCGACCAGAGGCTCTAACCTCGCCTTTGCATGTAGGTTATCCTATTTTTTGCTTTGACCCTAATCTCATAGTGTAACAGTAAGTTGTGGAGGGTGAAGGCTTCTTCCCACGACGCCGTCACCCTGTCGATGACACTCAGAATCCTCCAGACTTGGGGCATAATTTGCCAGGGGGGTGAAGGGAAGTTTAAGGCCTATTTTGAAAAGGTATTCGTAGAGCACTACCCATTTTTGGGGACACAACTCTAGTGGTTCGTCAGACTCAGTGTTCCTAATGATAGTACTTTCGGGCAAATTCCCTAAGTCTAAGAACCTTAAAAGATCATCTTCTGACATTGTTGACAGTTCATCCTCATTTTCTACCCTTAGTTCTACAGCTTTCTCTTTCCCTTTCGATTTTTCTTGAGTTTTACAAAAGTCCTAATGCTACGTCTGCTAGGTGTCATGAGAACAGTAGAAGAAGAGAAAGTAGAACGAATTAAAGGGAATGACGAGCGGAAGAGTGTGAAATTACCTGGTGTCAGCAGTCGATTTTCCGGCGGAGAGAATAATGGAAGTTAAGGAAATTGCCTTACTTGAAGAGAAAGAAAGATTTGATGAAGTTGGAGTGAAAGATGGGATCTTTAAACCGCCCAAGTTATTTATGCCAACAATGAGTAATCATGACAATCGTGCCAACGGTAATAATTAAAACGGCTATTTAAAAAGAAAACTACCTTTTGTATTTTGACATCCTTGAACTACCAAAAATAAACCGCTCAAACGGATTTCCTTTCCTTCCTTGTGTCTCCTTGGGAATTTTTTTCTATAATTGACAAAAGCGAGATTTTTCTTGTGATTTTTGATATCTTAATGACTTAGACGGAATTTCATCTGATTTATTGATTTTTTTCATAACAATTGTCTCATGGGTTTTGTGTCACCCCGATTCAACAATTGGGGGCAAACTGTTATGGCTGAAGTTTTTGACATGATGACGCTCCCAGTAGAATAAATGATATTTGTTGCGCTAATATTGCTGCCGTTTTACCTATACGCAACAATATAACAAGCAAAAATAAATAAAAAAATTGAAAATGAAAATATTGCTACGGTTCCCGCCAAAAACCGCAGCAATATTGTTCAACGGGTCAATTTTGAAAAGCATGTGGGGCCCCCCCTAGCTAATATTGCTCGGGTTTCCACATAGGACCGCAACAATATATTAAAAATAAAATACTTTTTTAATATATTGTGCGGTCCTACGTGGCAACCGCAGCAATATTAGCTGGCAGCCAAAAAAAAAAGGGGGCGGGTTCTAATTTTACGACTCTCACAGTACTCTCTCTCACTCTCGACTCTCTCACGCACACACTCTCTCTCCTCCGGCGAATTCGTTCTTCCGGCGACGTCTGCAACAACTTTCCGGCGATTCGCTCCTTCGTTTTCCGGCGATTTCCTCTTTCGTTTTCCGGCGAGTTCGAATTCCTCCGCTTCTCTCCTTCGTTGCTCCAAGAATTTGATACTGCCTTCTATTTCACCGGCGCCACTTCAAATTTCCGGTGCTTCTCCTCCGGCGCTTCTCCTCTGAATTTCCGTGCTTCTCCCTCAATTTCCGGTGTTCCTCGCCGTTTTGTCATCTTAGGTTAGTTTTTTTGTAAATTTTTCTTAATTAGTGTTTTAATAAATTGTTGGCTTAAATTGTAGTTTAAAATGATTAGTATAAAGTATATATATGCTTAGTTATAAGATTTGAGTATTAAAAACTGATTTTGAGATAATTTTGCTTTAGTTTTTGCATGCCCTAATATGTTATACGGGATTGTTTAGCTTAAGTTATTGTGATTTTTGTAATTCTTTGTTTAAAATGATTGCATGCAATGCCTTTATATTGATAGACTTACCAATGGGAGGGGAAGGGAAATCTAAGGAATGGTTTGGTATTGTTGTTTGATGATAACTTCAAATCGCTTGAATGCGATTATTGTTTGGTGAATACTTGGAATCGCTTGAATGCGATTTTTTTATGTACATCATATTGCCTAGATACCCGTTCAAGACTTACTCATTAGGAGTAAGTCTTGAATAGTCCCCGTTTTGGGACTGTTCTTAAACGTCACATCTCACTTAGGTGGTGAATGTGTGTTGATTCTTTGATTCTAAGTGAAATACGGTTAGTCATTTCCCTAATTTGTTCTCCGGTACATATAAGATAAACAATTATCTTTATCGTGTACTTGGAGAACTGAACGGAAATAATGCTGCCGAATTTACTTAGAATCAAAGATGATACATGCATTCACTAGTGGGATTGGACGTTTAAGGATGGGTTAGGTTGGAGTGATAAGGACCCAATGGAAGCATGCATTGAATATTAGTTTGTTGTATGTGTTGGAGTTATGTGAATTTTAAATTGATAATAATTTGTATGTATGTGTTGGGGTTTTTAGAAATGGATCGAAGTTGGATGTATGGAAAGCGGAATACGTTGGAGTTCGTAGGTGTGAATGAGTTTTGTAAACGTGATGTAGAACATCAACAACTTACTTGCGAGGCTGAGATTTATTGTCCATGTGTTGATTGCTACAATGTGAATATGATTTCTGATATTAGGACCATAAGGGATCATCTTATCCGTCGTGGATTTAGGGCTGAGTATTATATTTGGTTATGGCATGGTGAGCAGGGAAAATATACTCAGGATAGGGTTAATGTTGATGTTGGCACTAGTAATTCATTAGAGATTGATATGTCGAATGCTGGGGTTGAGAATGAAGTTGTGATAGAAGATCATGTTAGGATTGAAGGTGATGATGTAGTAGGTGATGAAAATGACAACGGAGATAATAGTGACACTGAATGAAGAGTTTGGTGATCGATAGGTGAGATGTTGGAAGGGGCTCGTGACCATTTTAATGAGCGGCCACGAGTGTTTGACAGTTTGTCTGAAGCTGCTGGGAAACCCCTTTATCCAGGGTGTACAAAATACACTCAATTGAGTGGGGTTTTAACTCTTTTCAACATAAAAGCGAAACATAATTTGACTGATGTAGGCTTCACAGAACTCTTAGAAGCTTTACATGATATGTTTCCTGAGGTAATTTGTTACCAAAATCTACCTACTATGCCAAAAAATTAATGTGTCCTTTGGGTTTGGAATATGAGCGACTCGATGCATGTCCGAATGATTGCATGTTTATCGAAATGAGTATGCGGACCTTTATGAATGCCCGAGGTGTGGTAAGTCCCGCTACAAATTGCCGGATGGGGTTGTGCCCGGACCGGGCAATACTGGTCCTTCTGCGAAAGTGTTGTGGTATCTTCCAGTTGTGCCAAGGTTTAGGAGGCTCTTTTCTAAAGAAGATGCACAAAACCTAAGATGGCATGCTGATCAAGAGAAAAGAGGGATGCTTAGGCATCCAGCAGATTCTCCTCAATGGAAAGCTATCGATTCCAGATATAGAGACTTTGGTCAGGAAGCTAGGAACTTGAGACTTGCATTGTGTACGGACGGAATGAACCTTACGGTACTTTGAGTAGTCAACATAGTACTTGGCCTGTTCTTTTAGTGATATACAATCTTCCTCCATGGTTGTGCATGAAGCGGAAAGTATATTATGTTGTCTCTTTTAATTTCTGGGCCTAAGCAGCCGGGAAATGATATAGACATATATCTTGCACCTCTCATCGAAGATCTCAAAAAGATGTGGACGAAGGTGTTAAGGTGTTTGATGCGTATTCTAATGAAGATTTCAGGCTTCGTGCTATGCTATTCTGTACTATAAATGATTATCCTGCTTATGGGAATTTATCGGGGTATAAGGTCAAAGGGAAAAAGGCATGTCCCATTTGTGAGAATGGTATGGAGGCTACACATTTGCCACATTGTGGGAAACATGTCTATATCATTAATAGGCAATTCCTACATAGTTCTCATCCATATCGAAAGAAAAAAGCACCATTTAACGGGTTTGTTGAAAATGCTCCAGCTCCTAGACCGTTAACTGGAAAAGAAGTTTATAATCGTGTTAAGGGGATGGGAACAGTATTTGGTAAGGGGGTTAAACCTTCGGAAGACGATGGTGTCATTTGGAAAAAAGAGTCTATATTCTGGAGACTTCCTTATTGGAAATACTTACCAGTTAGACATTGTCTCGACGTAATGCATATTAAAAAAATGTTTGTGATGCAATTATCGGTACTCTGTTGAATATGCCAGGAAAGACTAAGGATGGTCTTAAGGTTCGTAGAGATATGGAGAAATTGAAGATTCGGCCTAATTTATGGCCAAAGGTTAAGGAAAAGGCTAAGAAAGGAAAGGGAACAACAACGTATTTGCCTCCAGCTTGCTATACATTGTCTAGGAAAGAGAAACGATTGTTCTGTGAGTGTTTATACGGTATTAAGGTTCCCACTGGATACTCATCTAACATGAGAAGACTTGTTTCTATGACTGATCTGAAATTAATTGGGTTGAAGTCTCATGACTGTCATGTGATGATGCAAGTGTTTTTGCCGATTGCAATACGCGGGATTCTTCCAAAACATGTCAGACTTGCTATCACGGTTGTGTTCATTTTTCAATACCATATGCAACAAGGTACTTGATCCTGATAGTTGGATGCTTTGCAAAATGAGGTGGTGATCACACTTTGTCAATTTGAGATGTATTTTCCACCTTCTTTTTTTGACATTATGGTTCACTTAGTCCTTCATTTGGTAAGGGAGATTAAACTGTTGGTCCTGTGTTTTTAAGATGGGCATACCCTTTTGAGAGACATATGGGTTCTTTGAAAAAGAAAGTGAAGAATCCAGCAAGACCAGAGGCGAGTATTATTCAAGGAACAATTGCCGAAGAGGTTGGAGGATATTGTTCTTCTTATTTTGCTAAGGCTGTGAGATAGGTCTTCCTAAGTCCAGACACGAGGGTAGATTAGAAGGCAAAGGTGGGGTCGGAATGCGACATATTGCACCTTCATTGGATGAGTTGCATAAAGCTCATCTTTTCGTGTTGCACCATGTTACTGAAGTTAATCCATACTTAGAAAGACATATGCGTGAATTGCGTCACAAAAATCCGTCAAAAGGGGAGAGGGCATTGATGAATGAGCATAACAGGTCGTTCATTGACTGGTTTCACAATAAAGTAATCGGTGAATTGTCTGCAAACAACCATCATGTACCTGATACAATTAAGTGGTTGGCATACGGTCCACGTGACAGTTTTAACTCCTATGAAGGATATGATATCAATGGTTATACCTTTTACACTGAACGTCAGGATAAGAAATCAAAGGTGGTCCAGAATTGTGGGGTTTCAACGATTGCATCATCTAGGGAGTATGCGAGTGCAAAGGATAAAACTCCGATTGATGCTACACAATCATATATGGGATCATTCAAGAAATATGGGAGCTCGATTATTGTGACTTCACTATGCCTATTTTTCGATGCAAGTGGGCGGATAATAGACGTTGTTTGCAAAGGGATGAGTGTGGTTTTACTCTAGTCGATATGAGTCGTCAGGGTGACACTGAAGAACCTTATATCCTCGCATCGCAAGCAAAACAAGTTTCTATGTATCTGATCCTGTAGACACTCAGTGGTGCATTGTTGTTAATGGTAAAAGGCGAATTTTAGGAGTGGTGATGTTGACGACGAAGAAGAATATGATAAGTTTGATGATATCCCCCCTTCTCAATCCCAAATGATGATATGATGAATGTGTCTGATACTGAAAATAGTTACATGCGAATGGATCACCAAGAAGGTATAACAGTCATCGAGCAACCTATTGACCAAAATTAAAGGTAAAAAATGTTTTATATGAGTAATTTGACTTGTTTTGGATTTTGTTACAATAATGTGATGATGTATATATATTGTTTTAAATTTTGTTAACACTCTTTCTTGTTTCTATGTATATGCTACAGATATGGCTAGTGACGATTCGAGCGATCATTCATCGGAGTCTGATGCCCCTTTTCACCCAGAAAAGGAGCTGACTAGGGAGAGGACATTGATCGTGCTGCAGATGCGGAAGATGCATGGATGGAGAGTTGAGCTAGAGGCTGATAGGAATGCTTTATTGGCATTGAGGTGAAAGGTGATGGGCAGCCAACTCCCTCAGGTTCGCGTTTATTTCAATATTGTAAATATTCAATATGTAATTTACTTGTTCGTTCTCTAATTTAATTTCCTTATTTTGATTCTTAGATCCACGTCAGACCACTACATATTATGGTGCACAAGGGAGCGGGAAGAAGTCAAGTGGGAATCCAAAGGCATCTAGAAAGAGTAAACGAGGTCCCACGATGAATCTCCGCAACACAGGAGATATGGTCTTAGAGTTTGATCATTTGGGAAGACCAACAGGTAAATAGATGTAATTTATCAGCCTTAGCTTATTACAATTTCATGTTTGGATTTCTAATTGTTTCTTTACTAGGTCAATGGCGAGCCAAGTATGGTATTTGGATCGGTCTTTCTATACGGAAACTGAACATCAATTGGTCATGGAGACACATATCTCCTACCTTGTTGGATGTGATGTGGAAATACACTATGGTAAACACATTTATCCTACCTTAGTTTAATGTATTTATTGGTAAATTTGATTGGTAATACAACATATAGGCAAGTTGGAACCAAAATTAGACCTTTTAGGCCATTTTGGGCCATTTTCTTCCCAAATGAATGAATATGAGTTGTTTCATGCTAGTTTAAGTTGTAAACACCTCTAACATATCATATATACTTATTTTAATGTATTTATTGGTAGATTTGATTGGTAATAGAACATATAGGTAAGTTCGAACCAAAATTAGCTCTTTTACGCCATTTTCTTCCCAAATGAATGAATTTTAGTTGTTTCATGCTAGTTTAAGTTGTAAATACCTCTAACATTTCATATATACTTAGTTCAATGTATTTATTGGTATATTTGATTAGTAACACAACATATAGATAGGTTGGAACCAAAATTAGCCGATTTAGGCCATTTTGGGCCATTTTCTTCCCAAATGAATGAATATGACTTGTTTCATGCTAGTTTAAGTTGTAAACACCTCTAACATATCATATATACTTAGTTCAATGTATTTATGGGTATATTTGATTGGTAATGCAACATATAGGAAAGTTGGAACCAAAATTAGCCCATTTAGGCCACTTTGGGCCATTTTCTTCCCAAATGAATGAATATGACTTGTTTCATGCTATTTTAAGTTGTAAACACCTCTAACATATCATATATATACTTAGTTTAATGTATTTATTGGTAAATTTGATTGGTAATACAACATATACGCAAGTTGGAACCAAAATTAGCCCATTTAGGCCATTTTGGGCCATTTTCTTCCCAAATGAATGAATATGACGTGTTTCATGCTAATTTAAGTTGTAAACACCTCTAACATATCATATATACTTAGTTTAATGTATTTATTGGTAGATTTGATTGGTAATACAACATATAGGCTAGTTGGAACAAAAATTAGCCCATTTACGCTATTTTGGGCCATTTTCTTCCCAAATGAATGAATATGACTTTTTTCATGCTAGTTTAAGTTGTAAACACCTCTAACATATCATATATACTTAGTTTAATGTATTTATTGGTACATTTGATAGGCAATACAATATATAGGCAAGTTGGAACCAAAATTAGCCCTTTTAAGCCATTGTGGGCCATTTTCTTCCCAAATGAATGAATATGACGTGTTTCATGCTAGTTTAAGTTGTAAACACCTCTTACATATTATATATACTTATTTTAATGTATTTATTGATAGATTTGATTGCTAGTACAACATATAAGCCAGTTGCAACCAAAATTAGCCCATTTAGGCTATTTTGGGCCATTTTCTTCCCAAATGAATGAATATGACTTTTTTCATGCTAGTTTAAGTTGTAAACACCTCTAACATATCATATATACTTTGTTTAATGTATTTATTGGTACATTTGATAGGTAATACAATATATAGGCAAGTTGGAACCAAAATTTAGCCCTTTTAGGCCATTTTGGGTCATTTTCTTCCCAAATGAATGAATATGAGTTGTTTCATGCTAGTTTCAGTTGTAAACACCTATAACATATCATATATACTTAGTTTAATGTATTTTTTGGTAGATTTAATTGGTAATACAACATATAGGCAAGTTGGAACCAAAATTAGCCCATTTAGGCCATTTTGGGCCATTTTCTTCCCAAATGAATGAATATGACTTGTTTCATGCTAGTTTAAGTTGTAAACACCTCTAACATATCATATATACTTAGCTTAATGTATTTATTGGTAGATTTGATTGGTAATACAACATATAGGCAAGTTGGAACCAAAATTAGTTGTTTCAGGCCATTTTGAAAAAACAGAACATGTTTCACATTCCCGACGAGGTTCGGTACAAGAAGCAGTACTTGTCTGCTTTGAACGTTAGTTGGAGGGATTTTAAGAGCAAATGGGTATCTGGTTGGATCACAATGACGAGAGTTAGATCAAAAAAAGAGAAGTTAGGTGATAATCCGCCAGACGTATACAAGCACATCAAGAAGGAGGATTGGGCCACTTTTAAAGAAAAGATGATGTCAGACGATGCTATAGTAAGTATATATTCTAATTATTAACTTGGTCTGCTTGATTTAAATAATATTATACTAACCTAATGTATTTTTTTATTTTGTAGAAAAAGTGAGAAAAGGCGCTTGAGAGCGCAAAGAAGGACACACATCATCACCATTTAGGTCAGAGGAGCTATGGAGATGCTAGAGAGTTGTGGAGGCAGGAGAAATTCGGTCCACCTAGTTTTGATTCTGGATCGTCTTCTAGTACACCATCCTCCTCGGTGTCCTCCAGTTTTAACCGGGGTGATGATTGGTGGTGCGCGATGCATAAGAAAGATCCTGTTACTAAATAGAGATTTATTCCAGCCGAGGAAACAAAGAAAGCAGATGACAAATACGTATGTATGTCATTATGTTTGACATGAATATTTTTTTCATTTATTAACTACATTACTACTGTTAACTTGCTTTTTGGGCAGTTGGAGTACAAGGAGAAGGAAGCCAATGGTGAGTTCATTCTGGTTAGTAAAAGAGACGCCCTTTTTATGGCTCTTGGAGAGAAGCCAGATCATTCGGGTCGCTGTTATGGTTTTGGGGGCGTGAATGTTGGCTATACCAAGCTTTTGGGCACGTACCTCGTACGAACTATAGGAGATCGAGTAAGGAACAAGAGGAGGCACTCATACGGAAAATGAGTGAAAGGTGGAGGGAGGACATCGCCACATATATGCAGAATATGATGATTTCACAGTCACCTACACATCCACCTTCCGAGCCATAACCTTCACCATCAGCTGGGCCATCTCCTTCACATGTACAACCACCTACTCAATCACCTGGGCTATATCAGTTTTTCCCTTCACCATTTGCTTTGCCATCTTCTACACAGCCCACTCAGCCACCTATTCCGTCACATCCTTCACCATTTGTTGTGCCATCTCCTACACAGCCGACTCAGCCACCTATTCCATCATTTGTTCCACCATCTACTTCACCATTTGCTAGGCCATCTCCTCATATCTTGGGCCATCTCTCGGGCCATATCTTGAGCCATTTCCTAGGCCATATCTTGGGCCATCTCCTGCGCCATCTCCTCGGCCATTCCCTGAGGTAGCTGCTTCACAGCCCACTCAGCTACGTACTCCACTATCTGGATTTTCCGACTCTCATTCTCCTCAGCTGAAGGTACATATAATTATTATATATACATGTGCTTTATACAAAAATTATTATATATACATGTGCTTTATACAATATTACGTGTTGTTGTTAGGACGAGGTTCCATGTCGATTGTATTTGGTAGATCCAACTAGTGGAGAGACTTGTCTAGTGGCAGATGCATATTCTTATGCTTTTGATGAGACCACTACAGTTCATGGGTCTAGAATGATGAATGATCACTTGAAAGTGAAAATTCATCGAATTATAGAGAAATATGGTCATTTGCCACTACTTGTTCCCGTCACTGCATATGAGATCGACACTACAACTACTGCTTTGGGTGCTTGGGTGCAATGGCCAAAAAAATTAGCACAAATGTTAAGGGCAGCAGCATGAGCCTCATTGGATACACAGATGCCGACTTTGCTGGTTTTATTGTGGACAGGAAAAGTACTTCTGGAAGGGCCCACTTCTTAGGTTCTTGTCTCATTTCATGGGGATCTAAGAAACAAAATTCTGTAGCATTATCCCCAGCTGAGTCTGAGTACATTGCTGCTGCTTTGTGCTGTGCTCAACTCTTGTGGATAAAGTCACAACTAAAGGATTTTGGGGTCTGTTTCGGAAGTGTTCCGATTTTATGTGATAACACAAGTGCAATCAATATTTCGAAAAATCCTGTCCAGCATCCTAAAACCAAGCATATTGAGATAAGGCATCATTTTCTAAGGGACAATGTTGAAAAAGGAAATGTTGAGTTCGAGTTTTACAGGTCAGAAGATCAATTAGCTGACATATTTACAAAACCTTTGAGCAGAGAAGTGTTCATCAAGCTTCGTACCTTGTTGGGTATGATTAAGATTAGACAATGAGCTCTTAGGTCTTGACTTATCCCTTTGGCTTGTCAAATGATGTCATTTGTGTATATATGTCAGTTGTACATTTTTTTTGCTTTTTAAGGCTTACAAAGTTCTTATGCGATGCTGAACTGGTCATCTTAGTACTTGGGTACTTAAGCATAAGTCTTTAAAGGGTAAGTTGGCACAGACCAGTTTCAGACCACTTGGGAACCAGATTCTTGAGGCGGTTACTCTCTGAATGCTTGGTTTATTTTTCAAATTTCAAATTAGGAAAATAAATGAAGTGACGGTTGTAATTAAGGCAACTACAGTTTGCGATGAACGGATATATCCGTTTGATTTTATTTCTTTCTTACCTTCTTATATATATTCTTGCATGTGATCATACTTTCCTTATTTCTCTCTTATTATCTTTGATCACAGATTTTCTTAACCTTGTTTTCGTTAGTTGCGTTCTTTCCTTAGATCAAACCCTACTTTCTTCTACTCTTGTCTTTCTCGAATTCTTCAAACACAAATTGTTCAAGTTTTCTTTTCTTTTTCTCAAGTTCTCACAACAGAGTAAATTCAGTCTCATCATGTCAACAAGAAGGAGTTCAAGGTTGGCCGAAAAGGAGGTTGAAGAATCTCCTGAGATTGAAACAAAGCAAGCAACGGTAGTGGTTGAACCGATTGTAGAAGAGGAGATTGAAGAAGAAGAAGTACCTCTGATACGGAGGTCTTCAAAGAAGCCAGTCACTGCAAAATCCACCACTACAAAATCAACACCACCGAAAATCACCACAAAATCTACCTCCACAAAAGTAGGTACTTTAACATCAACTGCCAAAACCACCACAAATTACAAAGACCACCACTCCCAAAAAGCCTGTCACACCAAAACCAAAGGCTCCCTCTCCAAAACCGATTGAGGAGTTAAAGCCAGAGGAGTCAGAGAAGATAGAGGAGTCAGAATCTGAAAAAGAGTCGGAGCCGGTGGGAGAGTCGGAACCGGAAAATCAGGAGGTGGAGGAAGAAGAAGTTGAGAAGGAGGATGTTATAGTTGAAAAGCCAAAGAAGGTTGCTGCCAAGAAACCGCCATCAAAAGCGGTTAAGTCTGTTGAGAAGACGGTTACCAAACCCATTCCCTCAAAACAGCCAATCAAAACCACCAAGCCCAAAATCTCTACCCCTACAATTTCACCCAAACCAGTGGAAAAATTAAATTAGAAGGTAGATGCTGATGTTGAGGGGGAAGTTTCTAAGAAGGAGGCTGTTAAGGCTGATGCTAGCAAGGGTCCTAGGATTAAGATGGTTGCTAGGAAGGGTGCTGCATCTTCCAAAGGCAAGGAGATCATGGTGCAGGAACTAGAATCAGACCGGTTTCCTGCTGATAAAAAGAGGAAGGGGTCTACTACTGCTGCTGCTGAGGGTTCTAAACCCAAGAAAAGTAAGTCTACTACTCCTGCGCCTTTGTATGATTTAAGGGATAGGTCTATACTGGTTGGTTTTTATGTTGCAAAGAGTTGGGTTAATCAGAATTTCTTGCATGAGGTTAAGGAAGCCCTAGATTTTCAGAAATGGTCTGTGTTATTTACCAAGGAATTTGATGTGTTTATGCCTTTGGTTGAGGAATTTTATGAACACCTGCATACCAAGGACGATGGGTCCTACTTCGCTTTTGTCAAGGGCACTCCCATTAATTTGTTTGAGAAGGGTTTGGCTGACATTCTCAAAGTCCCCCACAAGGGACTAGATGAGTACTCCAGGGAGAACTGGCCCACTTTTAAAGGCCTCACAGCATAACAGATGCAGACCAGGTTGTTCACTGGTCCTCCTGACCCTAAGCAGGGGTACCTTATTGGCCATTTAAGGGAGCCAATCATGAGGATCTTTCATACCATAGCCTCAAAGATTGTGTTTCCCAGAGCACAGGGGCGCATGAGTGTTAGGTTGATAAACAGTGTTCTTATTTACTGTCTCATGGAACATATCCCCGTCGATCTCCCTGCTATGATCTTGGGTCACATGATCTGATGTGTGGAAAAGGCCAAGCATGCACTACCATATGGAGGGTGGCTGACCTTAGTGTTAACTCATTGGAAAATTCGTATGGTGGGAGACTATGGCACCATGTCTCACCTTACAAATCAGATTGTAGGTCAGAAGGGCATGTCATATGCAGGTGGTGTTCTGAAAATGAAAAGTGCAGCAAAGGGTGAGGCTATTGGTGAAAGGACCAGTACGGAATCAGTTCAGGCTACTTATGCCTTGGTGAAGCAGTTGAGTGACCAGAATCAGATGATGCAGAATATGCTGAATAGTGTCACTCAACATTGCACTGCTCTTTAGGAATCCTATAAGAGAGTTGAGGTTCGCCTTGACAAGGCTGGTATTCAGGGAAGAGAGGATTCTGAGGAAAAGGATGAGTCATCTCATGCTGCTGGTGATGAAGATGATGAAGAGGAGGAGGCAGAAGAGGGGGAGGCAGAGCAAGAAGAAGAGGAGAAAGAAGAACAAGAAGAAGATGCTTCAGAGAACCTTGAGGAGGAAGAAGATGATGGGACTGAAAATGACTCTGGAGCTGATTGATTTATTTTCTTTTCTTCTTATTATCTTTTGCTGCTAACCCCTCTTTCCTTAAACTTTCTATCTGGTTACCCCCCTTTCCCAAATTACAAAAACAATTGATCTTCTGTAATTTGGTCTACTATTGTTCTGTAATAACTCTTAATTAGGACAAGTAGCTTTTGGTACTCTGCAGGAACATTGGTAGCATCAGCATCCCTAGAATGCTGTCTGAGTTGCCTATTTGGCTTGACTTAGTAGTTATCTATTGCTTATTTTATGTTCCTTTGATTGTACCTTGATTTATTTTGATGATGCCAAAAGGGGGAAGCAGGTGTGAAGTTCTGTGATCTTTTCCACCTAATCTTAGGGGGAAGTAGATCTGGTGCTATAACTTGTGTGTGTTGCAGCAACTAGAACAAGGCTGAGCGCCTTGTTAGTGGTGACAGACTAGTAGTGGTTTGGATTTGAGTGTATTCAAAGCACTTTACTTCTTTTCACCCTAATGACTTAGAAATAAGTCTGAATACTACTGATGTTCTTCTTGCGGATGCATGTTTAAGTCTAAGAGCTCTAAGTCTAATCAGTATTTGCCTATGGTACTTAGAAACTCTTTCTTAAACTGCTGTCAGTTAGTTGTGAACTGGTGTACTTGTTAATGATGCTTAATCTGTAGGAACAGTACGAGACCAGTGCTTTGAGCTCTTATCTTAAGAATTCAATTTGTTTGAAAAAAGTTCCCAAAACTAATGATATTATTTGTAGGGGAAACTTCAGGGTTTGTCATAATCAAAAAGGGGGAATTTGTTATGTTCCCTATTTTGAGTTTTGAATGATGACAAACCACATTGAACTATTATATTGCATGTTTGTTTCTGTTTACATGTGTAGGTGCAAAAGTACGAGTTCAATGAATAGAAAGACGAAGCTAGTGAAGCCAAGTCTGGAAGAATTGCATGAAGACCAAGATCAAGCTGTATCTTTTAGGTCTTAGATGCAATGTAAGTGGAATAAAGGTTTTAATGCACTATAAAGGTTTGAAACTAGAGAGATGAGGTAGTTGTGGATGACAAGAAACATCGGGTACCTGTCATACACAACTACATGTAAAACTTGGTTGATTGGAACAATCTGGGAACAGATCTGAACCAGTCCTCTAAGATTTACTTCATGCATTCGTATTTTAGGAAAGTTTCCTTCCGCGTTAAATTGATTTTCAAAATACACGGATGCATGGTTTGTTATGCGAGCAAGATCTCTTAAGTATGGTAAGTGTGTTATATGATATTATACTAAGTATATTTTCCTTGGAATAATTTCCATACTTCCGAGGAAAGTATACTCTCATAATATCATGTAACACTAACTTACCAAAGGCTTATTTATGAAGTTCTGCTAGCATTCAAACCTTAAGCTTTTGCACGATAATATTTTAGTATTCTTTCAGCAAAAGTATTCTCTCTCAAGGATTCAAACCTAGCATAAACCCTAATACCACATAGATCAGAAAAAACTCTCATTCTAAGCATATTAGGCTGTTTTGTTCGTGAGAGAAAAACTTGTTATATTTGAGCATCCTGTGAGTTCAGGTTGCTAGGGAAGTTGATCAGGGATTAACTTCATTTGAACCATCATAGTTGGTGGTTGAGTCGAACTTTCATAGGTGGAAGTTGGGGAATCATCTTGTGCATAGGTGCATAAGTGATTGAGTGTAATTCTTTTGTTTTTCTGAGTTGATTAATAAAAGAGTGAGTGAGTGGAGGACGTAGACTTATTTGAAGTCGAACCTCGTTAAATCCTTGTATTGTTTATTCATTGCTTTTATTTCCGCTGCTAAAGAACTGTTTCTTTACTGTTCTTACAATAATCGAAAAAGTTGCAACATTCGGACAAACACTCAATTCACCCCCCTCTTGAGTGTCTCTTGCACTTATAATTGGTATCAGAGCCTAACTTCTTGAAAGGGTAACACCTAGAGAAGGAGGACATAATGACTACTCAAGAAATGACTAGTGGACCCGGAGGATCAAGGCTACCAAAGTTCAATGGAACTAACTATCCTTGGTGGAAGAATTGCATGAGAAATCTGATCATTGGCACAGACTATGAGTGCTGGATGATTATCAAGAATGGACCAAAGAAGGTGGCTAAAAATTCTGATGGAACTGAAAAGAAGGAGAGTGAGTACACTACTACAGATCTGAAGACCTTCGAGAAGAATGCAAAGGCCATGTCTCTTCTTCAACAAGGTATTGCTGATAATGAGGTAAGTCGTATATTAGCATGCTCTACTGCTAAGGAAATATGGGAAACCTTAGAATTAGCTATGAAGGCACTAGTGAAGTCAGGAGATCTAAAGTTGATATGCTTATGTCAAATATGAAACTTTTGATATGACCGAGATGAAAATATAAGAGATATGTTTACTCGTTTCATGACAATTATCAATGAACTTAAATCTCTTGGAAAAGACTTTACTAATGAAGATTTGGTGAGAAAGATCTTGAGAAGTTTGACAGGTAAATGGCTGCCCAAGGTGACTGCTATTCAGGAGGCTAAGGATCTAACGACCTTGTCCATAGATCAACTTATTGGGTCATTAATGACGCATGAGATGTTGGTGGAGTCAAAAGAGGAAAGCACAACAAAAAGTCGTGGGTTAGCTTTGAAGGGTGAGGAAAATGATGAGATCTGATGATATTGGTCTCATGGCTAAGAGGTTTGAGAGGAGTCTCAGAAGCAGTTCTAGGGGAAGTCTTGGAAGAACAAGGGCAACTTAAAAAAGACCAGTTCCAGCACTGGTTGCTTCAAATGTGGAGAAATTGGACACATGATCAAGGATTGTCCAGCATGGAAGAATGACAAAGGAGGACAGAGAGAAAAGAAAATGACTAAGAGGGCTATGCTAGCCGCCTGGGGTGATTCTGATTCAGGTGGTGAAAGCGAGGAAGATGAAGCCCTAATGTGTGTGACTGCTTTGATTGGAGACATAGACCAGAAGCAGACCAGTCTAGGAAAGAAAGGACACATGTGTCTCATGGCAGGAAGCAGCTCCTCCAGAGAACAGGTAACTATTTCTAATATGCAAGAACAAATGAGATATTGTGATAGAGATGAGTTACTGGATTTTGATTCTGCTATAGAACAAAATGTTAAAGGTAATGTGCTTATAAAGCTAACAAAAAGAAGTTGAGAGAAGTAACTCGAAACTTAGACCTAAGTGAGAGCCGGTCTGCTGAACTTGAACTTATTTGTACAGAATGAAAGAAAAAATTTCAGAGCTTGAAATAAGTTTGGATCAGAAGAATATTGACTTGAGATGCTAAGACCTCAATCAGATTTTTCAAAAACTGATTTTTATCAAAACATTGATAGAGGATTTAGTAAACTCAAGGAGGCTGAAGTTGAAGGTATAAACTTCGAGTTACTCAAACAGAAAAGCTCACTTTAGAACATTCTGATTTAATTATGGCTCATAATTATCTGATTGATGATGTGGAAGAATTATTCAATGAGTATGTGGATTTGAAAGCTTCTTTTGCTAGCAAAGTGGTCCTAATGTAAATGTCAAGACTTATGTTTGGAATATGAGGGTAAGATCTGTGATCTTCAATCCGAATTATACGAACTAAGAAAAGGCAAGAACATTGCGACCACTTCTGAAACAGATCCTGAATGGTTTCAAACTTAAGGATGAGCTCCATAGGCAAAGTTGGATCTTGCCATTGCTGCAGAATTTAATGAAGCTCAACTTAAGAAACTTGAAACCAAGGAACAGGATTTGAGTGATTGCTTGAGACAAATGAACAGGCTGCTCGATGCTCAGAGTACCTTAAACATTCTGACCTCACAACCTGGTAATCCTCAGAGGTTTGGATTAGGGTACTCTGGAACCAGCTCCCAACAGCCACCAAAGTTGGGAAGAGATGAGACTTGGATTTCTGAATTCAAGAGAGGTAAGTACGTGTTTGCAAAGGAATGCACGTGTGTACCTACTGCGGTAAGAATGGTCATGTTATTATACTTGTTGGACTAAGCAAAAACATGACAAAAGAAACCAGTCTCATGTTCACAAGTTCATATCAGAAGGTCACACACACAATTGGTCTAACAATGGAAAACATGATAAAACAAAAGACCAATGTAAAACAAATCTGGGTTAGAAAGGACAGAGTCAAACCAGTTGCCAAGGACAAGGAACCCAAGAAAGTCTGGGTTCCTAAAACTAAACCTTGATTTGTTTTGCAGGTTAGAGTGAG
This sequence comes from Beta vulgaris subsp. vulgaris, assembly GCF_026745355.1. Taxonomy (NCBI): domain Eukaryota; kingdom Viridiplantae; phylum Streptophyta; class Magnoliopsida; order Caryophyllales; family Amaranthaceae; genus Beta; species Beta vulgaris. Next base: position 22,061,758 of record NC_079205.1, on the reverse strand, counting down.
AGCAAAACCATACTGGTATTTGGACAGTGGTTGCTCGAGACACATGTCAGGAGATAAAAGTCAATTTCTCTCACTCGTAGCCTATGAAGGAGGAAGTGTCACCTTTGGAGACAATAGCAAAGGTTTGATTAAAGGTATAGGTAAAGTTGGTAAGACACTTTCTCAAGCGATTAATGATGTTTACTATGTAGAAGGTTTGAAACATAACCTCTTGAGCATTTCTCAACTATGTGACAAAGGAAACCATGTTGAATTTGAAACCAATCTTTGTCATATAGTCAACACTGAAACAAGGGAACTGGTCTGCAAGGGATTTCGACATAACAATGTTTACATAACATTTTTAAGTCAGATTCCAAAGACCAGTGCCACTTGTCTTAGTGTTATAAAGGATGATCATTGGCTGTGGCATAAGAGACTTGGACATGTGAGTTTTTCTTTATCTAAATAAACTGAGATCTCAAGACTTGGTGACAGGTTTACCAACATCAAGTTTGCTGCAGATCATATTTGTCATGAATGTGCTAAATGTAAACATGTCAAGTCCTCTTTTCAGCCAAAGAAGTTTGTAAGCACAACTAGACCTTTCGAACTTGTACACATGGACTTGTGTGGCCTGCGTGTGCAAAGTCGAAATGGTCATAGTTATGTGTTTGTGTTAGTTGATGATTATTCTCGTTTCACTTGGACAATCTTTTTGAAGTTTAAAAATGAAACTTTTGAAGAATTTGAAATTCTGGTAAAACAAGTCCAAAACAAGATTAGTCATCAACTGGTCTCTATCCGGTCTGATCATGGTTCTGAATTTGACAATGTCAGCTTCAACCTACTGTAATGACCATGGTGTATCTCACAATTTTTCAGCTCCTAGAACTCCACAACAAAATGGAGTGGTTGAAAGGAAAAACGCACTCTAGAAGAAATGGCAAGAACAATGCTTCTAGAGAGTGGTCTTCCTCGAAACTTCTGGGCTGAGGCTGTGAGTACTCGTGTTATATTTTGAATAGGGTAATGTTGAGACCTTTACTAAGAAAACACCTTATGAGCTCCTTAGGGGAAGAAAACCAAACATTCACATTTACGCATTTTTGGGTGCAAATGTTTTGTACACAACAATGGTAAATCAAGTTTGGACAAGTTTGACCCTAGGAGTGATGAGGCTGTTTTCGTTGGATACTCTTCACACAGCAAGGCATACAAAGTTTTCAATAAAAGAACCTTGTGTGTTGAAGAAAGTATCCATGTCTTGTTTGATGAGACTAACATGTTCAGCAAGCATGTGCAGGTTGAAGATGTTGATGAGTTCGAATTGGTATGCTGAACTTTACAGGGCTAAGGATGAAGAGGTGCTGAACCAGGCTCACCACACAACTCTCATAGAGAGGAAGAGTCTGGTCCAGCACAGAATCAGGTAGCTCAAGAGGTAAGGGAAGGAGATAGTGACTCAGATGCTCATCCACATGAAGATGATGCAAATGAGACCACTATGGAAACTGGTTCACCTGCTCAAAACAACAATGAGACAGGGGGAACCAGTACAGGACAGGTTCAACATTAGAAGGCACAAATGAAACATTGATATGAAAAATCTTTTAAGTACAAGTCCTCTCACCCCACTGATCTAATCATTAGTGACATTAACAAGGAATTCTACTTTGCAAAACTTTTGTGCATTCTATTCCTTCTTATCAAGTGTTGAATCTACTGACTATAAGGTTGCTTTAACGATCCAGATTGGGTTTAGCCATGCAAGATGAACTCAATCAGTTTGAGAGAAATCAAGTATGGCATCTTGAACCCAGGAGGAGAATGTCTGTTATTGGAACTAAATGGGTGTTCAGGAACAAATTGGACGATTCAGGAATTATAGTCAGAAACAAAGCTAGGCTAGTGGTTCAAGGGTTTAATCAACAGGAAGGAATTGATTATGATGAAACCTTTGCTCCAGTAGCCAGGCTTGAAGCTATCAGGATATTAATTGCTTTTGCTGCTCAAATGAATTTTAAACTCTTTCAAATGGACGTTAAGACAGCCTTTCTTAATGGCTATTTGAAAGAAGATGTTTATGTAAAGCAGCCCCTGGTTTAAGATAGTGATTTGCCAAATCATGTTTTTAAACTCGATAAAGCTCCTATGGTCTCAAACAAGCTCCCAGAGCTTGGTATGAGAGACTTTCCAGTTTTCTTTTAGAAAATGGTTATAAGAGAGGATCAGTTGACAAGACACTATTCTTGAAAGAAAGGGGTCTGATCTGTTGTGGTCCAAATATATGTTATGATTATTTTGTTTGGAGCTACTAATCCTGATTTGTGTAAAGAGTTTGCAGATTTGATGAAGAGCGAATTTGAGATGAGTATGATGGGAGAGCTTGGATTCTTCCTTGGTCTTCAAATCAAGCAACCAAAGATGGAATCATGATCCATCAACAGAAATACCTCAAGGAGCTGCTGAAGAGGTATGGTCTGCAAGATAGCAAGTCCATGAAACACCTATTCCAACTTCTACAAAATTGAGCCTTGATGAGAAGGGAAAGGATGTTGAGGGCACGCTATACAGAGGTATGATTGGCTCATTGCTTTAACAGCCAGTAGGCCAGATATAGTGTTTTCAGTAGGGTTGTGTGCGAGATTTCAAAGCAACCCTAAAGAATCTCACCTAAAGGTGTTAAAAGGATTCTTAGATATCTCAATGGCACTGATGATTTGTGTTTGTGGTATCCAAAGGGCAGCAGCATGAGCCTCATTGGATACACAGATGCTGACTTTGCTGGTTTTATTGTGGACAGGAAAATACTTCTGGAAGGCCCACTTCTTAGGTTCTTGTCTCATTTCATGGGGATCTAAGAAACAAAATTCTGTAGCATTATCCACAGCTGAGTCTGAGTACATTGTTGCTGCTTTGTGCTGTGCTCAACTCTTGTGGATAAAGTCACAACTAAAGGATTTTAGGGTCTGTTTAGGAAGTGTTCCCATTTTATGTGATAACACAAGTGCAATCAAAATTTAAAAAAATCTTGTCCAACATTCTAAAACCAAGCATATTGAGATAAGGCATCATTTTCTAAGGGACAATGTTGAAAAAGGAAATGTTGAGTTGGAGTTTTGCAGGTCAGAAGATCAATTAGCTGACATATTTACAAAACCTTTGAGCAGAGAAGTGTTCATCAAGCTTCGTACCTTGTTGGGTATGAATAAAATTAGACAATGAGCTCTTAGGTCTTGACTTATCCCTTTGGCTTGTCAAATGATGTCATTTGTGTATATATGTCTGTTGTACATTTTTTTTGCTTTTTAGGGCTTACAAAGTTCTTATGCGATGCTGAACTGATCATCTTAGTACTTGGGTACTTAAGCATAAGTCTTAAAAGGGTAAGTTGGCACAGACCAGTTGCAAACCACTTGGGAACCAGATTCTTGAGGCGGTTACTCTCTGAATACTTGGTTTATTTTTCAAATTTCAAATTAGGAAAATAAATGAAGTGACGGTTGTAATTAAGGCAACTGCAATTTGCGATGAACGGATATATCCGTTTGATTTTCTTTCTTTCTTACCTTCTTATATATATTCTTGCATGTGATCATACTTTCCTTATTTCTCTCTTATTATCTTTGATCATAGATTTTCTTAACCTTGTTTTCTTTAGTTGCGTTCTTTCCTTAGATCAAACCCTACTTTCTTCTACTCTTGTCTTTCTCGAATTCTTGAAACACAAATTGTTCAAGTTTTCTTTTCTTTTTCTCAAGTGCTCACAACAGAGTAAATTCAGTCTCATCATGTCAAAAAAGGAGTTCAAGGTTGGTCGAAAAGGAGGTTGAAGAATCTCCTGAGATTGAAACAAAGCAAGCAACGGCAGTGGTTGAACCGATTGTAGAAGAGGAGATTGAAGAAGAAGAAGAAGTACCTATGATACGGAGGTCTTCAAAGAAGCCAGTCACTGCAAAATCCACCACTACAAAATCAATAACACCGAAAATCTACCTCCACAAAATATACCTCCACAAAGATTGTGTTTCCTAGAGCACAAGGGCGCATGAGTGTTAGGTTGATGGACAGTGTTCTTATTTACTGTCTCATGGAACATATCCACGTCAATCTCCCTGCTATGATCTTGGATCACATGATCTGTTGTGTGGAAAAGGCCAAGCATGCACTACCATATGGAGGGTGGCTGACCTTAGTGTTCACTCATTGGAAAATTCGTATGGTGGGAGACTATGGCACCATGTCTCACCTTATGAATCAGATTATAGGTCAGAAGGGCATGTCATATGCAGGTGGTGTTCTGAAAATGAAAAGTGCAGCAAAGGGTGAGGCTATTGGTGAAAGGACCAGTACGGAATCAGTTCGGGCTACTTATGCCTTGGTGAAGCAGTTGAGTGACCAGAATCAGATGATGCAGAATATGCTGAATAGTGTCACTCAGCTTTACACTACTCTTTAGGAATCCTATAAGAGAGTTGAGGTTCGCCTTGACAAGGCTGGTATTCAGGGAAGAGAGGATTCTGAGGAAAAGGATGAGTCATCTCATGCTGCTGGTGATGAAGATGATGAAGAGGAGGAGGCAGAAGAGGAGGAGGCAGAGCAAGAAGAAGAGGAGGAAGAAGAACAAGAAGACGATGCTTCAGAGAACCTTGAGGAGGAAGAAGATGATGTGACTGAAAATGACTCTGGAGCTGATTGATTTATTTTCTTTTCTTCTTATTATCTTTTGCTGCTAACCCCTCTTTCTTAAACATTCTATCTGGTTAACCCCCTTTCCCAAATTACAAAAACAATTGATCTTCTGTAATTTGGTCTACTACTGGTCTGTAATAACTCTTAATTAGGACAAGTAGCTTTTGGTACTCTGCAAGAACATTGGTAGCATCAGCATCCCTAGAATGCTGTCTGAGCTGCCTATTTGGCTTGAACTTAGTAGTTATCTACTGCTTATTTTATGTTCCTTTGATTCTACCCTTGATTTATTTTGATGATGCCAAAAGGGGGAAGCAGGTGTGAAGTTCTGTGATCTTTTCCACCTAATCTTAGGGGGAAGTAGATCTGGTGCTATAACTTGTGTGTTGCAGCAAGTAGAACAAGGCTGAGCGCCTTGTTAGTGGTGACAGACCAGAAGTGGTTTGGATTTGAGTGTATTCAAAGCACTTTACTTCTTTTCACCCTAATTACTTAGAAATAAGTCTGAACACTACTGATGTTCTTCTTGTGGATGCATGTTTAAGTCTAAGAGCTCTAAGTCTAATCAGTATTTGCCTATGGTACTTAGAAACTCTTTCTTGAACTGCTGTCAGTTAGTTGTGAACTGGTGTACTTGTAAATGATGCTTAATCTGCAGGAACAGTACGAGACCAGTGCTTTGAGTTCTTATCTTAAGAATTCAATTTGTTTAAAAAAGTTCCCAAAACTAATGATATTATTTGCAGGGGGAACTTCAGGGTTTGTCATCATCAAAAAGGGGGAATTTGTTATGTTCTCTATTTTGAGTTTTGAATGATGACAAACCATATTGAACTATTATATTGCATGTATGTTTCTGTTTACATGTGTAGGTGCCAAAGTACGAGTTCAATGAATAGAAAGACGAAGCTAGTGAAGCCAAGTCTTGAAGAATTGCATGAAAACCAAGATCAAGCTGTAGCGTTTAGGACTTAGATGCAATGTAAGTGGTATAAAGGTTTTAATGCACTAAAAAGGTTTGAAACTAGAGAGATGAGATAGTTGTGGATGACAAGAAACATCGGATACCTGTCATACACAACTACAAGTAAAACTTGGTTGATTGGAACAATCTAGGAACAGATCTGAACCAGTCCTCTAAGATTTACTTCATGCATTCATATTTTAGGAAAGTTTCCTTCCGCGTAAAATTGATTTTCAAAATACACGGATGCATGGTTTCTTATGCGAGCAAGATTTCTTAAGTATGGTAAGTCTGTTATATGATATTATACTGAGTATATTTTCCTTTGAATAATTTCCATACTTCCGAGGAAAGTATACTCTCATAATATCATGTAACACTAACTTACCAAAGGCTTATTTATGAAGTTCTGCTAGCATTCAAACCTTAAGCTTTTGCACGATAATATTTTAGTGTTCTTTCAGCAAAAGTATTCTCTCTCAAGGATTCAAACCTAGCATAAACCCTAATACCACATAGATCAGAAAAAACTCTCATTCTAAGCATATTAGGCTGTTTTGTTTGTGAGAAAAAAACTTGTTATATTTGAGCATCCTGTGAGTTCAGGTTGCTGGGGAAGTTGATCTAGGATTAACTTCATTTGAACCATCATAGTTGGTGGTTGAGTCAAACTTCCATAGGTGGAAGTTGGGGAATCATCTTGTGCATAGGTGCATAAGTGATTGAGTGTAATTCTTTTGTTTTTCTGAGTTGATTAATAAAAGAGTGAGTGAGTGGAGGACGTAGACTTATTTGAAGTCGAACCTCGTTAAATCCTTGTGTTGTTTATTCATTGCTTTTATTTCCGCTGCTAAAGAACTGTTTCTTTACTGTTCTTACAATAATCGAAAAAGTTGCAACATTCGGACAAACACTTTCACCCCCCCCCCCTCTTGAGTGTCTCTTGCACTTACATTGCCGTCGCAGACGATGATGTTGTTGGTGTTACCTTGCTGAGATCCTTGTTCCATTATTCGAGAGATGATGGCACCGCTTTTCTGACGAAGGAGGATATTGGACAGTTTTGGGAGGTGAAATGATTAATATTTCTATTATCCAAGTGTACATGAGGTAACAATAATCAAAGTTATGATTTTTTTAACATTTAATTATATGGTAGTTGTATTTTTCACATATAGTTTACTTTTGCCAAATTTTAGGGCTACGCAGTCGGACTTAGATGGATATGGGGATGCTATTGGACGTGTTTGTTGGATGTGTCCGCAAAGCACCGTTATGGAGTCGCATTCATCATCGGAGGAGGTAACACAGTACATTGCGCAGGCTATGGTTGGATGCGTCGATGTAAATGCTATCATGTTCGCGCCAATCTTTCAAGAGTAATATTCTTTCTTAATATCTACAAATATTTATCGTTGCATGATATGTGATTTTTTAAGTAATTATTATTGTTTAATCTTGCAATAGCCAATACTGGATCCTCCTTGTCATATGTCCCTTGCTCGGGATACTTTATACCTTCGATTCTGCCAGCTTTCACAAACAGCGGAAGTTAAAGCTTAGATTGCCCATGATAGCATAAGTTGATATATGTTTTATATACTTTAAATGAATTGAGATGTTAACATTTTACAATTAAAGACTAAATCAAACAATGTTGTGTTATCTAGTGCTTTTAGGAGGTTTCGGATGAGCGACCACAAAGTTCGTCGAGAGAAGCTTTTGTGGAAATATGTTGAGGTATGTATTGATCGAATTGCTTGATTCAATTTAAATCTTACTTTATTCTCATTATACGGTTAATTTTCTCATTTTCTTATAACTTTTGATAAAGTGCCCGCAAAAACAAAGAGGCACGGAGTGCGGTTATTTTGTGATGCAGTACATTTTTGACGTTCTCGCTTCATATTTTGGTTCGTTGGATATGGACAAAGTAAGTTCATATAATTATTTATTTTATATTTAATATATTTTAACTATTTGATGCTAACTTTGGTAAATTATTTTTAGGTTGCTCAAACCTTTACCAAAGATCCTTATACGGAGGATCAAATGAATGAGGTGAAGAATAAGTGGGCAAGATACTTTGTTGATGAGTGCATTTCGTAGGTTAGTTAGTTTATGTTAATATTCTTTGTTTTTCTAACTTTAGACGAACATATACATTATTGCAACTTGTACCAACCAACATTGTAGTGATGGATTTCATGATATATATATATATATATTATATATAATATATATATAATATATATGTATATATATAATATATATAATATATTATATTATATGTTGGATTGCGCTAAATATTTTTGTTGGATTATTATGGAATTGTATTTATGATGTTGGTTGGGTTGAATATGATGTTGGTTATTGGCTTGAATATTGGATGATGTATGTTGGAGATCATGGTGGTTGTTTGATGGATTTTGGATTTGCTTGGATGGTGGATCTCGGAGATGTTATTGGTTGTTGTACAGGTTTCCCTATTATGGGTTTATCCAATTTACAAACGGAGCTCTGCCGAAATTTATGCAGAAAATTTATTAGCATATTGCTGCATAGCTTTATCAAGGTTGCATATATAGCTTCCTCATCACTAATATATAACAAAAAAATATTTATAAAAAAAAAATTAATATTGTTGCGGTTTCTGGCCCAGAACCGCAGCAATATTACATGTCAGCAACGTTACATGTCACCAAAAATTAAAATATTGCTGCGGTTTGGCCTAAAAAACCACAACAATAATGGACAATATTGCTGCGGTTTATAACCGCAGCAATATTATTAATACCTATTGTTGCCCCCTTAATTGCTGCGCGCCCAAAACCGCATCAATAGGGCACTTTTCAACCGCAGCAAGTAGCATTTGACATGATGACGAAGCAATTGTGATTTGAAGACACAACGAAGGACGCGAGATTGGAGCAGAGCATTACGTGGCAACGGTCCAGCTAAATAAGGAAGGAGAGTTATGAGGCATAAATTCAGCCGTTGAAGAGCACGAATCAAGACGTTGGAGCATAAGTGGAGAAGATCTCCCATGATTGAAGCGCCAAAGTTAATGTAATAATTAGTGAATTCATTTTTGTATTCGTTGAGAAAAAGCCAAGGGAAAAAGAAGGCATATAAAAGGGAGAGAGAGGTCATTAACGAGTTTTTTACGCAACATAGTTGGAAGAACACTAGAGAGAACTTAACATTCTTGTAACGACAGTCAGTCACTAGAAAGATAGTGAACCATATTAGTTTGGTGGATCTCCAATCACCCGCGATTTTTACCCATCTTCATTGGGGTTTTTTCGCGTCACCATTTTTGTGTGTTTATCCCCTTTGATCCCCTTTGCATTCTTTTGTCGTGTTGTCTTTAACATAATCTGGTTAAATCGTCCCAAACTTTAATTTCGTCGTAAGTGATAAATTTTAGCATGAACACTTGTCATGAGCTCAACATCAGAGTAGGGTTTCTCCCCATCAAACAGAAGCTTAGACATCAAGGGTCTCAAAGATACGCGACTACGGCTACGTAAGTCAAGAAGTTGTTAGAGGCGGTGATTATTGAGGAGTGTCAATACACGGAATAGTTGGCCAATGTGGTATTGGTAAAAAAGGCCAACAGGGCTTGGCGCCTGTGTGTTGACTTCAACGACTTGAACAAAGCCTATTCCAAGGACAATCATCCCCTCCCGAAGATTGATGGACTGGTCGACTAAACTGCTGGTCATGAGTTCCTCAGCTTTATGGATGCCAATGCGGGATACCACCAGATCCCAATGGCGGAAAAGGATCGGATACACATCGCGTTCGTTACAGCTCAAAGCGTATATTGTTACAAGATGAAGACCTTCGGGTTAAAACACACAGGAGCAACCAACCAACGAACGATTAACAAGGTTTTTGAGGAGCAGCTCGGGAGAAATATCGAAGTGTATGTGGACGACATGATCGTCAAGAGTAAGAGAAGTACCGACCATGTTGAGGACCTTGCAGAAACTTTAAACATCCTTCGGCGACATGGCATGAAGTTGAACCCGAAGAAATGCGTGTTCGGGGTGAAAGGGGGGGAGTGCCTCGGGATCCTGATGGACGAGAGGGGAATCGAGGCAAACCCCAAGAAAATGAAGGCCATTTGTAACATGTCATCTCCCAAAAATGTTAGAGAGGTTCAAAGACTCACCGGGTGCCTAGCATCGCTGGGCCGCTTCCTATCTCGCTCAATTAACAGAAGGAAGCTATTCTTTAGAGCGCTCAAGAGGAAAGAGTTCGACTTGGACGAGGAGGCGGAGTAAGCTTTCAAACAACTGAAATAGCACTTGGAGACCATACCGAAACTTATTTCCCCCTTGTCGGGGGAAACTCTTTACATATATTTGTCAGTGTCGGAATATGCCCTCAGCATTGTGCTCGTCGCGGAAAGAAAAGAAAAGCAACGTCCTTTACTTCATCTGTCATGCATATCGGGGGGCTGAAACCCGGTACAGTCAAATGGAAAAAATAGTTTTTGCACTTGTGATAGCAAGTAGGAAGTTAAAACTCTACTTCCAAGCACACCCTATTAAAGTCCTCACCGGACAGCCTATCAGGGGAAGTAATCGAAAGTACGAATCATTTGACACGGATGACTGAATGGGCGGATCAACTAGTGGATATCGGGTTAGAGTACGAGCCTCGAAAGGCAACCAAGGCCTAGGCCTTAGCAGACTTCATCAATGAATGCAGCTCCCGACCATAGACAATGAAGAGACAAGATCATAGGGCTTGCAACTTGACAGTTTTGCCACTAAGACGGAAAGTGGTGCTGGGTTAGTTATCATTCCCCCACTCGGGGACAAAATGGAATATGTAGTGAAATTTAAGTTCCTAGCATCAAACAATGAGGCGGAATACGGAGCCCTGATCCTAGGTCTTCAGATCTGTATCAACTCGAGAGCCCAGATAGTAACGGCCAAATCTGATTCCCAGCTCATAGTTATACAGGTCTCTATAGAGAACGAGGCCAAGGAAGATAATATGATAATGTACCTCAATAAGACCCGAGATCTCACCAAACAGATCTCTTCATTCAACATTCATCACCTCCCGAGATCAGAGAATTAACAAGTGGATGCCTTGGTTCATATAGTAAGCTCGGCAGAGGGACTTGCACCACGAACGATTATCTGGGAAGTCTTAGAACAACCGAGCATCAGTTCCCTCTAGGTTCACACCTTAAATAGAACCGATAACTGGATGGAAAAGATAATAAACTATCTTCGAGATAACGTGCTACCTTTGAGGGATAAAGAGGCAGAGGCTCTGAAAATAAAGTCGGGGTGGTTCGTTTGGCATGAAGGGAACTTGTATAAAAAGTCATACATCCACTCCTTATTGAAGTGGGTCACACCCTTCTAGGGCAATTACATCCTTCGGGAGATCCATGAAGGTGCCTGCAGCGGTATCAAGGGGCACGAACTATAGCGGGGAAAACATTGAGGGCCGGGTATTACTGGCCTACCCTCAAAGCAGATGCTACTGAACTAGTGAAGAGATGCCCTAACTGTCAACTCCATGGTGATATTCCCTGGTCCCCGATAAATCCCCTGACAAATATACAAGCCATTTTACCCTTCAACAGATGGGGTATGGATTTGATAGGGCCCTTTTCTGCAGCCTCGGGGCAAAGGAGATTCTTGCTTGTGGCCATCGATTACTTCACCAAATGGGTAGAAGTAGAACCCCTCGCCTCCATCACCGACAAGCAAGTTCAGAACTTCATATGGAAAAACATCATTACTTGTTTTGGCATCTCGAGGACACTCATCTCAAACAATGGAAGGCAATTTAACAGTGGGCCAACGCGGGAGTATTGTTCCAAGTTCGGGATTCAGACCAAGTTCTCGGCGGTGTCCTGACCACTAACTAATGGCCAAGCAGAAGCCTCAAATAAAGTAGTTCTTAATGGAATCAAGAAATCATTGCAGGGGGCCAAGGGGTCCTGGATTGATGATCTCCCAGGAGTCCTCTGGTTAGCTAAGATCATTGCGAAAGAAGCTACGCGACACTCTCCTTTCAGCCTAATCTACGACAGCGAGGTTTTTCTGCCAGTAGAAGTGGGTGTGCCATCCCCGAGGATGACATTTAACGACCACGACAAGAATGAGGAGGAAAAGAGGGTGAATCTTGACCTCCTACCCGAGTCTAGAGGCAATGCCCTGCTCAGATATATTCGTGACAAGCATAGGATAACAGACAATTCAACCTCAAGGTCAGATCCCGACCCATCCATGTGGGTGACTAGGTTGTCATAAAGGTTGAGGCCACAGGACTAGCACATTTGAAGGATAAGCTCGGGCCGAAGTTGGATGGACCTCTGGGAACCTACCCACTAGAACCAATAGAAGGAATTCCGCTAGACAAGCCTTGGAATGTAAACAATCTGAAAAAAATACTTCGTTTAAATAGTGTTAATGTAACTCGGTCACACTTGAGCCATCGTTTATGTTCAACATGTAAACCGACTCGGGGTACCTGCGACTCCCTATTAGAGTTGCCGTGATATTTTGATAGCTTGGCCACACTTAAGCCATTAGTTTATATTATCCGCCACACATAAGCCAAGGAAAGCTAACCCCTTGGGTGACCTCTTCCATCCGTCCAAAAACTGTTTGTGTCCCACTTGAAGAGCCGACTCTTGGGATGAAGCCTTGTCAAGCTTACGTGTCAAGCTCTTGACATAGTTCTCAGCACCCGAGAGCTTGACTTTCAGCTCATTAAGCTCCTTCTGCTTGGTGTTCTTCTCGATGATAGCAGTGTTGAGGTCATCAAGGATCTTCTTGTTGGTCTCCTTTAGCCTGTCCACCTCGTTCACAGCTTTGGAGGCCTTCTCAAAAGTTTCCTTTTGAGACTCGAGCTCGGTATTAAGCTTAAAGATCTCAGCCTCGTGATCCTCCACCTGCTTCTTCAGACTTTCAACCTCCTTACTAAGCGTCGAAACACCTTCCTCAAATTTAGAGCGGCGATTCATGACGGAAATCATGCGGATGGAGGTCTGCAAATGAGCCCAAATATCTGGAAACGCCTAAAGGTGTGAAGGGAATAAAGTGCACACTCGAGACAAGTGCTTACCTCAAGCCAAGACTGATCGTATAAGTCATTGATCCCCCCATGGCTCAAGTTCAGAAGGGCCTCATCGTCTGCATCAGTATAAATTGCATGGACGACACTTTCACTCTGGCCAATTTCTAAGCCCTTGTGATAGAAGTAAAGGGTACATTGGTTCCAAATTGATTAACTCGAGATCGTTTGTGAGGAGGCTCCTCAAATGCCATCAAATGGTCCTCAGTCGCGACCTCGGCTCTTTTCTTGCTGCCCGAAGAGACTCTCGAGGAGGCCTTCGAAGAAGCCTTCTTAGAATCCTTGGAGGTTGCATTCTCTGCAGCTTGAGCCTTCTCAACATCTCCTTTCAACCTCCGGGAGCGAACGTGAGGTTTCTTAGCCTTCTTAGCCTCAGTATCCTGAAAGAAAAGGAAACAATGCATCAAAACAAGAGGGGGTGTAAAAGAACAGGTTCCAAGAGAAAAGAGCTTACGTTAGAAGGCGGGGGTACGGACATGGTCTACGCGTCCAATTAAGCCAATAGCTTTGCGGCCAAGTCAGCACTGTCAATGAATCGCTCAGCCATTGCGGGATCGAGCCGATGTCGGGCAAGAGCTGAAACAAAGGAAATTTTAGCGTAAAAGAATAAACTCACATATTCGACAAAGGAAATTACCCTTATCGTAGCTTTGGCTAAAGCCTACAGCTGCCAGAAACATCTCGTGACGAGTGGGCAGCCAATTCGAAGGAACATATGCCAAGTGTCCAGATGCTATTCTCGAGGTCATGGAAAGGTATATTCCAACAACCTCCTCCTCGCGAGACATCTCGGGGACTGTTTGATTTAACCAGAATCTAGGCCCATCCTCGGGAGGCAAAATTGGGATCCCCCAGTGACCACTTGTGTAGATATGATAGAACATTCGCCTTAACCCTTTTTGGTTCGAAAGGGCGTCGCACAACCTTGTAGCCGGCCCGACACTAAAAGAGGTACCACCTGGGACTATGGAGATCAGCTGATCCCAACACTAAAGTAAATAGATTGCGCCACAGGCGCAAGCTTGGGGTCACATTGAGAAGTTCACACACAAAAATGAACCCGTTTATCATCAACTAACTATAAGATAAAAGGTTGGTAAGTGTTAGCTGATACCCATTTAGGAGCGAGGTCTTTAATGAACGAGTGCAAGGGAAATCTAAGGCCCATTTTCATGCTCTGATGATATACGGAGACGCACCCTACCGGAGAGGTTAGTACGGATTCAACGTTCTTTGCTCGAACAACAAAAAAGGGATCCTAAATCCAAAACTTAGTGCCAACATACTTGGCATTCCACTCCATGTATTTCATAAAAGTGGCATCGGGATAATAGGAATGAGGACCTCCCTCGGGGTCCAAAGGAGGGAACTCTTATCCTGAAGTCGTAGGGGATTCGTCCTCGCTCCCTCGGATACCATAAGCACTCTATCTGAGAGAAGCGGGTCCAAGTAACTCGAACTACAAGGTTTATGCGCCAAAGTGACTTCAAAAGGCCCGGAACAACTCCCTCATCCTCCTCACTCAACGAATCCGAAGGGCGGGCTAGGAAGGGGACCGACCTCGGGGACTTTAGATGGGTCCTCACATGGCACCCAAGTGCTAACTAAAAATTCGTCCACTCCCCGAATCTCTTCAGACAATCTAATACGAGGGGACGGGATCCATCTTGCGATCCATCCTAAAAAGCTAAAATAAATTAAAGAAAAAAGAACATGATATGATTACTAAGGAAGAGCGTACCTTCTCGAAAATCAAAGTCGGGCGGAACTGACGCATGCACTTGAAGGCCTCGGGATCAGAAGCAAAGAGGAGAGAAAAAGAGGAGATTATAGAGAGAAAGAGAGAGAAATCACTAATGATTCGAAGTACGGTAATCATCTCTCTCTACCCCAATATGTAGTTGTTTTCTCAACCTCTACGTCACGACAACCTCTGGACCACTTAAATGAGCCCTAAAAGGTTTGGGTCACAGAAGAAAGAGCCCAAAGACAATCTCTGGACCTAAGCCCAATTGATCTTAAGGCCCAAATTCAACAGTCAATAGTCAAAGGTCAACGGTCAAAAAGGTCAACGGTCAAAAAACCCTAGTCAACGGTCAGAATTCAACGACCCTTTGCTCTTTACAGACCAAAAATCTTAACGATCTCCAAGCTTCCCTGAGTCCATCACCTCTTGGTCAATCCAAAGGGCTCATCACTAAGCCAAAAAATAGCCAAGTACACTCAGGACCAATTCGAGATCCAAATGGAAAGGCTCATTAGTCCCCGGGTTGGGCATCATTCCTTGGTCAATCCAAGGGGATCAACACTTAGCAGAAAATAGCTAAGTACCCTCATGACCAACGATCGGGATCCCAAGGGAAAGGCTCATTAGCCCCTGACTTGGGCACCATTCCTTGGTCAATCCAAGGGGATCAACACCTAGTTAAAAATAGCTAAGTACCCTCATAACCAACACAGGATCCCAATGGTAGGGCTCATTAGCCCCCGAGTTGGACACCCCTCCTTGGTGAATCCAAGGGGCTCAACACTTAGCTAAAAAATAACTAAGTGCACCCACGACCAACTCGGGATCACATGGAAAGGGCTCATTAGCCCTCGAGTTGGGCACCATTCCTTGGTCAATCCAAAGGGTTCAACACTTACTACCTAGGTATTGGGATGCTCCCCAAAATGGTTTCCTGTCTGGAGGGCTCGTAACTCTATAAATACCAACAATCTCATCATTGAATAGGTATTCAATACTCAACTAATTAAACCAGAGCATCTCTTTAGACTTGCTTACTTTGTCTCTCTAGCCTATCACTCACTTGAGCGTCGAAAAGGCTTTCCCGAGAACACCCCCTGGCTAGTTTTTCCTTGTTTTGCAGGACTAGCAGCGACAAGATTTTGGATTATAACCTAACTCGGAATTTGACTCTCACCCTAAACACATTACTCTTTTGACTAGTTTCTTAGCCGAAACAAAAAGTAATATTATTATAAATATGCCACTGAAAAGCCAAACGGGGGCACACTTTTTTTGTTTCACCACTTGAATTACGCTACTTCATTATGGTTCTAACTTTCTCTCTCTATATTCCTTGATAGTCTCAATTTTTTATATGTTTCACTTATTGAGAATGGAGGAAGCATGTTGTTGTGATCGATGACAAGCAATATAATAATGGACCAGCTGAGCTTTGATAGTGCCATAGTGGTTAAAAGGCGATCCACAAGATCTGAATAAGGTGTGAGCTGGTTCTGGAAGCTGATTTTGGGGATAACTCATTTTGCGCAGGAGCTGCTGTGCAGGTTTTGGTTTTCGTGGAAATTGCGAGGAAGTTCTTCAAGGAGTTGGGCTTTTGCTTTGGTGTGGTGGGCAAACAATAAAACCTGTTTTGTTGAAGTAGGCGGAGACATAGATATTGGGCCTTAATAATTAAGGTGGAACAAAACAGAATTGTCAGGTGGACATGGGGAAGGTGTATAATCTGTGTATATAAACATGTTTTTTTTAAAAGGTAACATGAATATGCGAGGAATGTATTTGAAGAGTGTAGGGTAATATTACATTATCCGCGTTTGCTTTTCCAAACCATAGCCATAGGGGTGTTCATGAGTGGTTAATTAAAAGTTTCGATTCGCTTTTTTTGCAAACCATAGCCATAGCCATAACCATTTAGACCGGTTACCGCTAAGCAGATAACTGTATTTTCGGTACGGTTTTTTTTGGTTAACCATTAACCGTTATTTAAATTATACTATTATGTTTTACTTAATGTACATATATATTTTTTATTTTTTTGTTCATATATTTTATATAATATATACTCTAATATAAAATGTATTATAAAGTGGATAATAATTAATTTATTGGAAAACATAACTAATACTAAGAATTCACTCCATTTCCTATTTATAGTGTTATATTAGTACTAGATTTTTTAAATAATCACATACATTCTTTAATTATTGTAACTTAGTAATAAATCTTAAATTAATATAATTGTTTGAAAATATTTCAAAATAATTATATAGAGAAAAAAATATTTCGGTTAACCGTTCACTCAAAAATCATAACCGTAACCATACCATTTAACTGTGAATTTTATCGGTTCGGTAACCATACCGTCAAAGTATTTTTTTTTACGGTTACGGTTACCACCCATTTTAACCCCTTTTCGGTATTTCGGTACGCTATTTCGGTTTCGATTTTATATGAACACTAAGCCAAGGGAGTAGGTATATTGTCCCCCTTTGAAATGACTATAATACTGTTTAATAATTTAAAAAAATGATTTCTTCATATAAAAAAATAAAAGATGAGAATCAATGCAATTTGCCATATGAAATAAGTCAAAAATGAAATATGCAATTAGCATTAATAACTTGACAAAATACATTGACACAATCAATTCAAAGAATTAATTAGAATCTTCAGTAAAAAAATGTTAGTGATATATCCTAGTAACATAATAATTCGTATATACAAAGTTCAAACAATATGGATTATTAACATTTACAATCCTTAAAGAATTATACTAAAGCCGCTGACAATGATTTATTAATTCATCAACCAAATTTTTCAGTGACGGTATTAAACAGTTCAAAGTTGGTCATCTTCTATTTACATCACTACCAAAATAATTTTAGATTATAAAAACTTGAGAAAAGTAGAAAAAAAGAGTTATATGCATTCAGTTTTGCTCATGAATCAATCTTAAAGTTCCCTTTAAATTTTCTACTATAATTAATTACAAAGATTATAATACAATCTTATTTTTGAAGTTTACGGTAGTGTGTAAGAATATAATCTATGCATCTAAATATTGTATTGGTATTTAGGGAAGCTATAAAAATTTTAAGAGCTTTTTTTATTAATATAAGAGTATTTAAAGATAGGACACGCTAATATAAATTAATAAGTATTAATATATATTTGTATTTTAATATTTTAAAAAGAGAAATATTATTTTTCCTTTACAAATATTTTTTTCCTAGAACTACCATTATGAGATTATACATTAATTGGTTAATGCATTTGTATTTCAAATGAGAGATTATGGTTTCGAGTCTTTCACATACAATTTATTATTTAATATGTCTTACTAGATTGTGTAGGGGGAGGGAGAGTACATATTGCAATACGACGTGTTCTTTGCCTTGGGTTTTAGGTATATATATAGATTTGGGATTGGATTAGAATGTGAAGCAAAATACTTTTAAGGGTATATTTTGTTCACCTTATTTTCAGTCTTTATGAGAAAAATTATGTTCTAAGTTCCATATATGGTCAAATAAGGTAATAAGATTTAATAAGTTTATATAAGTCCAATTCAACCAATATAACCAAAAATAAGATTTTACCACACCGACAAAATAAGTCCATATAAGTTATGATAAGTTTAGATAAGGTCTAATAAGGACTAATAAGGTCTAATAAATTCACAACATTTATATAAGAAAAAATAATTTTGAAATAACATACTCTAAATAAGAGATGTGAAATTGTCGCTGATCTTCGAGCACAATACATTGAAACAAAAAAACCTCAACTTGTATCCCTTACTTTTTTCCATACGCTACAACCGATCATGTGAGTGGACATAATTGTTGGAGTCATGTTAGGATTAATCCTTAGGAGTGATTAGTTATTCTACTTGCATCAGGGTATGAAGAAAAATCTATTTCGAAATCACAAGTATTTTGATATTCAGCTCTTATTTTAACTCTATGAAATAATTATAATTTACGGTTTTTTCACCATATATATGTCCAAGATTTTCATGAATTTCACCATATACCTTCCTAATTTTCTTAATAATCATCAAATATCCCGAACATTTGTACAAGTAGCACAACATGCCCTTTTAACTAATGGAAGGCTAAAACCGTTAGCTATTAGCCCTAATTAATCCCTAAATCTTAATTAAACCAAATTACCTAATCCCTCTCTCCATCCCCCAATCCCCCTCCCCTTCCACTATCCTAGCCACCAAAAGCCTTGCTAGTCATTTGGGTCCACAACCCACCCGCCACCATCACTTCCAATACTTCCACTGTCCAATTCCTTCTCCTCTTTATCCACCAATTTCCTCACCAAAAAAAATCTAGCATGGACCCCATCCATCCATCCATATGAAGGATTTATGTCCTCGACTTAAATGCAATTACTAATTATATAATGGATTGTATTATGGAGATAATAAATTCATTATATTGGGTTGTCTATACGTCTTGCTAGAGAAAGCTATAGAACATCGGGTTAGTAAATTATAAACCCGAAGCCCAATATAATGGATCCTAGATCCTATGAGGTCACACATTAGACTTGGATCAACAAAAGAAGCTTATAGCCAAGAGGGCCCTAGGGGTGGCCGACCAAGAGGTAAAAAGGAGAGGGTTTACTGCTAACCTAAAATATATTATATATTGGGTTAGACAGTAAAGAAAATACATGAGATATCTGTAACACCCCGTAATTTTCACCCTTTATTTTTGGTGTTTGTTTACATTAAAATGATTTTTTTTGTAAAAATAAATAATTTATTATTTAAATTATTTTGGAACGTGTTGTGAAAATGTGTATATGTATTTATATGCTGTGATATATTTTTATATATATATATATTTTATGTTGTTAGTTATTTATTTTGAAAGTTATATTAGTTTCGTTATTTGTTTTCGCGTTTAGGATGCATTTTTGTCGTGTAGCATTTTTGAAACGTTGTTGGACCGACTTGGCTGATGAAATGTTGCATCGCATGTGGCGTGTCATGCTGGACGAAAATCAGCAATTATGGAGTGAATGATGAAGAGTTTTGGTGCTTATTAAGCTAAACTTAGGATCTCTTGTAACCGCTAATTTAATCCATCATTAACATTCTCTTAAACCCTTCATTTTTCCTTGCCAATAAATTCTGATTTTTAATCAGAGAAATTCAACATCATTCTTCATTAAGTCTCGTCATTTTCAAAGAAAAGATAGAAGAGGAAGAGAAGTGAAAAATAAGAGAAAGGTTCAACCCGATTTTTCCTGTCACACCTTCACGAAAATAACTGTAGCCAGAGAACTAACCGTTGGATCATCCTCAAATTTTGACAGCAGGTTTATAACATCCTTATATTCACTTTGACCAGAGCAATTGTGAATACGATCTTTCAATCGCCAGAAATCATGGTCGGACCAGAATAAAATGAAATGAGATTTTTCAATGTTCAAGAAGAAAACGCCTAGTGACTTGTTGCTACAATTTATCGTTCGTTGTGCTTTGGGACTAGAAGAGGAATTGGATTGGATGCGTAACTCTTAACTATCTCTTTATACTCAGCTTTCCTCCCGACGTTCCAGGTAACTAGTAGTTATCTTAGAACAATAGTGATTAGGGTATTGTTCGGTATTAGATTATTACGCCAGGAACTATTTAAAATACTTTTTATTGAAATTATTGATGAAATTTGACATGCGTATACTTGATGCATGCTGTATGAATATTGTATATAGAAAAATAATTTTCGACTGATTTTTAGTATTTATTTGATTTAATTGTTATTTTATGCGTTTTTGGCTTATTTGCATAATAATTATTGAACGAATGTTAAAATTTCTGGAATTATTTTTCTTGGGTCATGTTATATGTACTGTATGTATTTAATGCTATATAATAATTTTTTCCTACTGTTTATCAGTTTATTTAATTGATTTATCTGTTTTTGAATTTTTGTTTCTGTCGGTATATAAATCATAAAAATTATTTCTGGAGACCGAAAAATTCAGTTCTTTGTATATTATGTATTTTCGTGAGTTTATGCATGTTATGTAAATTTTTGGTAATTTTTGGGGGTTTATTTTTATTTTTAATTATTATATTGGCTTTATTGAGTAATCTGTAAATTAATGTTTAAAAATACTTTTAGAGTCCAAAAATTAAAATAAAAATTGTACCATGTCAGTAGAGCCATTAGGGTCGTATGATAATTTTCGTGTTATTTTACTAATCGTATTTATTAGTTTAATAATTATTATGGAGTTTTTGTTGTGAAATTGAGGATATTGTTTTTAATTATTTAAGAGCTTGTTAATCAGAAATAACTTGTGATCTTTCATGTTCTTGGATTCCTGGTGTTTAGTAAGTTTCTATAAGTATTATTGGGTATCATTATGTTTATGTTTGATTTATGTAAAAATGATTAGTTGTGTACGTTTTATTTATTTAAAAAGCCTTGGAGATAATTGGTGATTTTATTTGTTATGATGCATTTCTGTTTGAACTGTTAGTGATGTTCAAAGTATTTATTGTTGGAACATTTGTTCTAAGTTTGTAAGTTACTACTTTGAAGAAATTTTGAAGAAATATCTTTTGATGAATTATGGGTATAAGGCCGGGTGGCATCCCTTTAATTTGACGAATATTTTTTAGATGAATGATGCTTTGATGATATTTATAATTTTATTTTGAGATAAGAATATCCGGTGGGATAGATGTAGTCCCCGGTGAAGAACATGATAACCACGTGGTTTGCGAACTAGGGGTACACCTGGGTTAATTGTTGTCATCCGAGAGGTCAGAGAGTTCTGCGTGTTCTACCCTACATCGGGAGTTCGGCCATTCTTAGACACAGGCAGTGGGGAACGTAAGCCCATAGACTGACCTAAAGATTGCGATATGACAAACCTTGGGAAGTGAATTGCGATTCACTGGCGTTCGGTTTCTGACTCAATAACTTGTTTTACCTATACTTTTATTTTTTATAAAAGTACTCTTGAGATGATTTATTTATTTTTATCCAACTCACTTGCTATTTATTATTCATTTGCGTTATTTGTGAGTTACATGGAAGTGGATGCATATTGTAATTGACTTGACTTTATTATTTCCTTTCTTATTAATCTATGTCTGAATCATGCTTTGATTTCTTTTGTTCTGGGAGAATTGCTAGTTACTCCCCACTGATTGTGGATGTTTGTTGTATATTTTACAGGTTATGTTGATGGGAACCTTCTTTGATTTTGGGCTCGGGTTGAGTTGTGAGCATTAATAAGCTAGATGTTTTAGGCCTAGACTTTTAGTTAGTTGATGAGTTAGTTTTCTCTTTTTGTTATTACTCTAATTAATTCAATTTATTTATACAATAATTTACTTATGTTGGTGTATCACTTAGTTATTTAAACGCATTTCTTGTAGTAGTGACATTCCTAGAAGACGATGTTTCCGCCATCGTCCTTTTAATACTATTATTATTTCTTTCTTTTCCGCTTTGAAATTATGGGGTGTTACAATATCTCTTATTATTTTCTCTCTCCTATTTCTCTCTAAAATTCACGTAATACTCCATAAACTTGAAGAAGGTTTTTTCCTTTCCAACTAGCATTGGTGGAGTGTTGATCCGGGTTGTTGGACCAAGTAGAGGAATCGCATCTGAGGTTCTTTATCCGGGTTATTCAAGCTTTGTGGAATTCACGCCACAAAGGTTAATTCTAAACTTATAATATGTGATCCTTAATTGTATATGCATGTGATTCTGTTTTAAGTGCTTATGAATTAGATTCATGAAATTCGCTTGTAGTACTTATAGAATCCTACACCATACCCCCCCTTGCATGACTCCATTAATAAAAAGACATGTTAGGTTATTTGTATAAAGTCAAGGGTGTTTGGTAAATTTTCAAAAATCACATGATATATGGTGAATTTCATGAAAATTCAAAGGCATTTCATGGAAAAAAAATAATCTTTTTTAGTACTCAATTTAAACATAATATGGTCTCGTATATCTCTATTATATAAGGCAACACGTGGGGGACACCAAAGAATAGAAAAAGGAATTAAAGAAAAAAAAATAGGGAGACAACTAACTGTTTCATTTTGAATGAAAAAGGGGGGAAATTAGGACATTTAAACTTAACATCAGTTTTTTGAGAAAACAAAATATAAAGACAGTTTTCCTACCCAATTAATTTCATTTCTACTTCATATGCTATCACACGCTATTGCACGCATTGCGTGCATGCAAGGCTAGTAATGGAAATAAGTAAACTTTGCTTTATGCTTTATGCTTTATGCTTTATGCTTTGTGCTTCAAGAAGAAGTTTTCATAGCTTTTATACCTACCAAAATAGTTCAAGAGTTGGCACAATATCCATCAAAAGAAGCTACCGCCAAATTCAACAATGTACCCCGTCCTTTGTTTGGCGATGCTTGGGTGGAAGTAGAAACGAGGAGGGACGGTGCTGAGTGATGACGAGGAAATGGCATGATTAAAGCAGGTTTACCTTGTAAGTTTGTCCAACCAATATGCATGAATACTATGTAAGTGTTTATTGATGCATTTCAACTATCTAACATGCGTATCATAAAGTGCACTGAAATGGAAAGAAGAATAAAACTTTAACAAGAGTCAACTACACTTGGAATGCTTATGATATTTGTTAATTGTGAGTGGTCACCTGAAGATGTACGCGATTCTGATAATTTTACCACATTGGAGATACCATTATGGATGATTATGCTTTTCACATTTGGATTTCCGTATATGATTAAACTAGCAACTTATTTATATCATCTAATTCTATCTCTAATCATCACTCAACATTGTTTTTTAACAACGGAAAAATGTGCATTAAGTAAAGACGTATGTACAGCCTAACACTAATACAACCACACAAAAAAAAGGAAACTAAACAGAGCTTTAATCGCTCTTACATAACAATTACAATAACATAAATAACTTAAACTTGGATGAAACTGCTCGATTTAGAAGTCTGCGTTGTTAGATAATTGTAGTGAAGCTTGTCTGCTGGTGGATGACGATCACCAGAAACCTGCTGATATGAGAGGGAGGAGTGGACTGATTTCACAATTGGGAAATAAGTAACAATGAGATTAGGAACTCGCAACAGGATCAATCCCAATGACCTTTTGTCGCATGAGATTCCTAGAAGAGTCACATTCATTTGTGACTCAATACCCTCTAGAATGGGTATTTCAAGCTTCTCCTTTAAGGAGAAGCTCATATGATTTGACGCACTATAAACCCAATTGATAACTTGGGAGGCCGCCTTCAGATATCTTTTGGTCAAGGCGGTGATTTATAATATCCTTATCAAGTGAAACTGTAATCGAACCATAGTTAAATTTCGAACAACCATCCGATTTTCAAAATCGAATAAACCGAACCCCGACAATGAAAACTTTTGCCACTCAAAACCTAACCAACCACTTAAACTAGATCCAACATCATGAAGACAAAGACTACCTTCAGCAATGTACAAAAGTATCAAGCAGATTGAGTACTGATAACTGAACACTGATAAGTACACTGAGGAAGCACTTCCAATTAACCAATTAAACACTAGGGGGAAGGGGGAAGAGAGATGCACATCCACCAGGGAAAGGGAAGGGAAAGACGCAACACTAAACAGGGGAGGGGGAGGGGAAGCCTAAGAAGAAACCAGGAGGGGAAGCCCGAGTAGAAACAAGGGGGGAAGGAGAGGGGGAAGCCCAAACAGAGACCTAACAGACCACTAAACAGGGGATGAGGGTGGGGAAGCCCAAAAGATATCAACTCACTACTGGGAGGGGGAAAAGCCAATGACAGGGCATGGACAGGGAACACTAACCAAGGGGAGGGAGGAGAGAAATCCCAAACTAGACCGACTCACTACCGGCGAGGGAGAAAAAGCCGACAACATGGATGGGGATGGGGACAGGGAAGCTGACGATTGGAAAAGAGGTGGATAAACGACGGAGGCAAGGGAAGAAGAACGAAAGGGAATGAGAGCGCGTCCTAGAGATGAGGAGGAAAGTAGAAGCTGCTAACAGGGGGCTAGGCTCGCCGACGACGAGGCTGATATGCCAGCCTCCGGCGAGCCTAGAGAAGTGGGCGGCAGGGGGTTGTTTTAGGGTTAGGATTGGGAGTATTTTTTTTTAGAGAAAGAGGTTGCTTTGGATCATCACTCAACATTAGTGTATGGTCATGGTAATTCTAAAAAAATCATTGTTTTTCTAAGATAAATATTTTATAAAAAACTTAAATGCACTAAATTTAGTGTGGAGCTAATACTAGTATATGTAATTTACGAAAAAAATAGTCACTATTGTAGGCATATTTTTATTTCCTACACGAGATAAGCACGTACAGATTTGACTAACTCATTGTAAATCATTTTTTGTTTTGAAATACGTTTTAAAAAAGAAGTCACCAACAAATATTTAATGGAATACTTATATACTAAGTGAATACTAACAAACCATACGAACAACTTAAAGACTTATTCAATGTAGATTTTCCCATGATTACTTCATACTTGGTTAATTAACCAAAGATATAGTTCGGGGATAAGGGTACGAATATGATCGGAAATCACATTCACCCATTGTTGGCCTCTACTTAATACAATTCATTTCTAGATTTCTGTAATTAAACAACCATGCAATTGATTCTAACACCCTAAAAACATTAAGATACATAGGTTTATCTAGCACATAATAGATTTTTGATTTTTCTATGATATACCCCTATCTTTTTAAAAATTCTACGTTGTACCCCTAATATTTTCTTATTTTACATTGTACTCTAGATTTTTTTTTTTTGATTTCTACACATTATCCATCCGTTAAATGTATGTAAAGTTTACTGTTAATTATTATTATTTGTATTAATGATTCTTGTTAACAACGATTGGAGGAAAAATTTCCCTCCATATGTAAACTCTCTACTCCATTGGTTCTTCTTTCTCTTAAATCCGCATGTTGAACTTCTTTCTCTCTCAAATTCTCATTGCCGGTCTTCTCCTCGATCAAGAAAATTTAACAACTCAATCAAACTCTAAACCGCACCAAAACAACACAAGTGCAGAAATTTAACAGTTTAACAGCTTCTAATCAACAAAATTACCTGAATTTTGGTTCTTTCTTTCAGATTACTATTGATTTTGCACTTTCGTCTTCAATTTCATCTCCTTCTCCACTTTCGTCTTAATGAAGCTCCAATTTTCAAAAACTACAACAAAATTCTTTAATCATAAAAAATAAATGGACTTCCGTTGAGCGGATAGCAAAAATCGAACACGCGTCTTCTCCTTGACAAAGAGAAATTTTAACATTCGACTATATCCGCATTTTTCCTTCTTGAGAAGGAATATGTCTTTGCATAGGAAAGAGTAAATTTAGGGTTCCACAATGTGATTAGGGATTTCAAGTGACATGGGTAGAAGATTGAACTAACTGACAAGGTTTTAAAGAAGAACTTGAAGATTGAAATGAAGAAGTTTAGGGGTCATTAAAACTACTAAACGGAGGTTTGTTAGGGATTTAAAATATCATTAACGTCTGTCTTCATTAATATATACTATGTGTACTATGTAGAAAACTTAAAAAACATAAGGGTACACTATAGAATAAAAAAATATTAGGTGTACAACGTATAATTTTATAAAATACAGGGGTATAACATAGAAAAACCTAGAGATCTTTTAGTGACATGTTATTTAGCAATTATATTATTGGGATACCAAACTAATTGTCCATATTATCTGATTAGATATTAGAGAATTTATATAGGTCTTGTAATTAGCAATAAAAAGCATGTTCAATGATGAAGCAATAAACATTTAAGCATGTGTAGGAATATAATATATAATATTTATGAAAAAAAAAGATTGAGGGTTAGAATATACAAAAGAGTATGAAATGTTTCAGGATCTACATCATGAAAAGAATATTGTTAGTATAAATAGAAATAAATTAGAATTGACCATCATGATTTATATCTTTGTCGCCTAGGTCATGAATGACTATTGGCAGAAGGAGCAAGGAGAAATCATGAAGCTTGAATAATAATTAAAGGTTTAATTTCTTAGTTTATTATAGATTCAAAGTATTTGGTGGAGCCTTTGGGAGGTATTTGTGTGTCAAAGTCGTATATAGAAATTAAGTCGCATGTAATCTGGTTTCGAAACCGAATCGAACAAGATCTATTTATAGGGAAAATAAAAAAGGGATAAGATTCGCATTGTGCTGCTTGCAAACCTGTTGCACAGGTGATGCATGACATGTATTAAATTGCACAACACAAACTGGCATTTTCGTGTTTGTGTTTTGATGACTATCTCGATGTTTCACGTGCGCATCCTGGTGCGCAGGACGCATTAGATTGTGTGTTGTTCAACTATAGATTTCACCTGATTTATTTGTTATACGAAATTAATTTTTTTTATCTAACATTAATTAATGTCATTTGAATTCGAAAATCAATTATCTAAAGGATAAAAGACTAATTTTAATAATATCTTTTGATTTAGAAAATAAATGTAAAGAATACACTAGTGAAAAAAACCTCATATGACACAACAAAACAGATCTAGTTCTCTCACAATCGGATCAGTAAGAACATTAAATCATGGGTGCGCTAAATTTTGAGTCAATTAACTAATTCGGTTGGGAGGAAAACCGGATCAGTTTTCAATAACTGATCCGGTTCGTGCAACGGATCAGTTATTGCCCAAAATCAACGACAAAAAATCAACGACCCAAAATGAAGGGCCACCGCCCACATCTCTCGCTCCACTTTGAATACTCCTAAAAGTACCCTTCTCCTCCTCATTTCACCCTACCAGACCCTCTCTTCTCACTCTCTCTCCTCTTACTCTCCACTGCCTTTCATCTCTCAGCTTTCTCCTCCTATTAAACCCTAACCGAAGAATTTTGATCTTCACCGCCATCAGCACCACCATCTCTCTCTTATCATCTCCTCCTCTCTTCACCAACAACGCCATCAGCGAAGACCAACAACTTAGCTAGGCGATTTCAATTGATGAGATTTCGTTTCATTTTCTGCCATTGATTAGTTGTTTTATTTCGTTTTTTTAGTTTAGTTGCGAGTTCAAATCTTTTTGTCGTTTTTAATGATTTAGAATAATAATTCGATGCGATTTCAATCCTTTTTGTTTTTTTAGGGTTTAGAATTACAGTTTAGATGTGTATTCATTTTCTCGTTTTTTCCCTTGATAGCTTGATGGAAACAATGAGTTGCATGAGTCCTTGAGTCTTTAGTCTCATTTGATGTAATCGAGATGAGTCCTTAGCAGCCTGCAATTTTAGTCGGAGGTACTCATGTTTCCTATAGAAATTTATAGGTTCTGAGGTAGCGGATGTTGATGGTCTGAGTAGGAAGGAGAAGGAGGTGGGGGAGGAGTGGGGTTTCTACTTTTAGCTCGTTTTGGGAAGAAGAAATTGTGCTAGATAATGGGATAGCCTTCCCCCCCCCCCAATTTTGGAATGACTAGTATGTAGTCAATGTATAGTCTAGCATAGGTAAGAAAGTAAAATTCTATAATAGAAGGAAATGATCTACATAATAAAGACTATTATATCACAAGGAGCTACGGCCTTCAGCATCACTTGGTGAATCGCTGACTTAGTGATTTTTTTTTCCTTGGGTCCAAAAGGGCTGCGTTTTTAGACCAAAAATGCAGCCCTTCACTTGAAGAAGGCCTGCGTTTTTAGTCCAAAAACCCAGCCCTTGTAGCTAGGAAGGGCTGTGTTTGTTGTTAAAAACGCAGCCCTTCGTTGTGAAGGGCTGCGTTTGAAAAACGTAGCTCTACTTAAAAAGTGAAGGGCTGCTGTCAAAATACGCAGCCCTAAGGACCTTTTTAAGCGCAACTCTTCCTTATTTTTCCACTAGTGCAATGGACTCGGACTCATACCTACCCTGTAACATCTAGATCAAGACCACGGGCCCATAGGATTTGAACAAATTGGAAGTATACAACCGGGTAGCATCCGAGCAAGTAGAGGTATGGACATAGGGTTCTGGACCCATTATCTATAGCTAGCTAGGACATAGTATTTTGGTGTTGTCAGCCAAGCTAGTTTTCCATTAATGCAATTAAGAACTACTAGTGTATCTTATTTTTTTCAACCGATCAAGAAATTATTTGCTGCCCATTTTTTTTAGTGAAGTTCGAATATTTTTTCTCTCCTTATTTCAGTATATATCGGTCCTTTTCATCTTAGTTTTGAGTAAACTCATAGTGGAACAATAGTTACGAGCATCAACTTCAAATATTTTCTCATTATTGATATACATGGCATGGATCTTAAACATTAGGTGATAACAATTCTCTATTATATAAGCGAAGGGGTAGTTATAGTGTCCCCTTTTGAAAATACTTTTTAACCCTTCATTCAATAAAAATACTTACTTATTAAGATTTTGAGATTTTCCTCAATCATAACCCTTCCTAATTTAAAATATGTATATCAAATGAAGTTCCAAGTACCTAAAATAGACTTTTATAAAATTATGTATAATGAAAGAAAAAGTTTATGATTGAAGAATAAATTAACATAACTAAAACAGTATTCAAGTCAATTACAAAATCAAAGACATAAATTTGAATTTTACTTGAACTTTAATTTAAAATGCAATGACAATACCAACATTTATTAACAATTAATAGAAATACCAAAAAACAACTTCTTCATCATGTAATTTTTATATTTTTGTATTTACTCCACATGATATTTAATTAAAACTAATGATAATTGTAAATTACATTCTTCAAAATTACATTTAGATAAAATTTAATAATAATCGCAAAAATAATCCATGCACACATCGCGTGCAAAAGAAGGCAAGTATAAATTAATTGAGCTGAACTTTGATTTCCCTTGATACCTTGTTGGATACCATGAGTTGCCGAAGTTCTTGACTCTTTGCTCTCTCTTGATATAATCGAGATAAGTCCATAGCATCCTGCAATTTTAGTCAAAGGTACTGCATGTTAGAGATAAGTCCATAGCTTACTAAAGATATGATAAATATCTGTAGGATATATTAGTACTCAAAAGATAATATTTGCCTAAGATAATATTCTCTCCTAAGTACTAATATATCCTACAGATATTTACCATATCTTTAGTATCCTACTTTATCTCTAATAGGTACTCATGTTTCCTCTGAAAATTTATAGGTTATGCAGTAGGGGATGTACATGGGATACATGTCAGAAACTGCTTAGGGAACATCAAATATTGAGATAAGGTCGTCATTCCAGTAGCTCTGGAAGCTTTAAGGGGGCGTTTGATTCCCTTTGTTGATGTTTGTTGGGTCCTTTTAATCATTCTCTTTACCCTTCCTTTCCCCCAAAAGTCCTCCTTATCCATTCCTCACACCCCCCTAGGGTTTCACTTACACTTTCCCTCATGCTACTCTATGGTCATCTTGACTCATTATTGACCACCACTCAAGCCACCACAACCACCACTCATGCCACTGAACCACCACTGTAGCCACCCCGCGACACATCGAACCCGTCCTCCACCCAACCATTCCGCGACATATCGAACTACCACGAAACCAACACCCACCACCATCCAACCACCGCATGAAAAAACCCAACCCCCACGAAACTAACACCCACTGCCATCCAACCACCACAAAAAACACCCAGCCACCGCGAAACTAACACCCACTACCATCCATCCACCACACAAAATCAACTACCGACCACAAAACCAACACTTACCACCTCCCAACCACCCCACGACATACCAAACCCCACACATTCAGCCATCACAAAATCAACACCTACCACAACCTAGGCTCCCCACGAAACCACCAGACACCCGAAACCAAAATCAAACCACCACCCCACCACCATCATAGCCAGAAAACCGCGTACCAAGAAAACCCAAAAATGAAAAAAAAGAAAAGAGTAAAAAAAAATTACCTTTTCTTTTCTTTAATTATGGTTTTATATGGTTAAATACGGCCATGAAAACTCCAGATTTGAAGTTTTTATGGTCGAATTTGACCTTTAAAACCTAAGATTTGAGTTTTTATGTGGTGGAAAACGAGACGGCAAAAGAGCAGCGGCGGCGGCAACAAAGGAGAGGCGTTGATGGCAGCAAAGAGGGGGCAGCGCGCCGGCGAGATGCCGGCAGCGGTGAGGTGGTGGCAGTGGTTATTGGGAGAGAGAGAGTGTGTATGGATGTTAATAGTGAGAGGAGAGAGATATATTGATACTAACCAAAGAACTCTTTTAATCAAAGGGTTTACCTTTCCATTCTCCTTGTTTCTCTTTCTTAAACCCTTTCCCTATCCCCTTCATAAACCAAACGCCCCCTAATTTTTGTTGTAAACTCCCACCTTTTCAATTTCTTTTGGTATCATGCTAGCCAATAATTGTGACTGTTGCAGTCTAGATTTTAGCCTATGTTTGACTATGTTCTAGTCTGAAGATCTCGGATTTGATTGTTGCAACTTTTAGGATAGTTCAGAACTTCCTTTGACTGGAAACTTGCCGGTTATTATGATGTATGTTGTTGTTGTTTTGGCCTTTGGGTACTTAATTGCTTGTACGAGGACCTCTATTAGCAAATGCATTGGAGTAGAAGTCGGTTTCGTAAGTGCTAACATCTTTTAGCAAAAGTGGTCATTTAGTTGAATCGAATAAGTATGAAAAGAATACAAAGCACAAGGTTACACCTATGAGCTGCAGTGAAGCTGGTTTCAACCCTTTCTTCATTTCAGTTTTCTCTTTGATTATGGGTGTAAAGTATAAAAACTATTACATACTATTATATCCATATTTTATGCAAGATTCTGTTGTTGAAAGTCGATCACATGATCTATGTATCCACAATATTACCGTAGAACTAATAGTGATAATAGAATGTTTGCCACCAGAACTAAACAAATATATGCTTCCCTTTGCAGGAAACTACTCTCTGAAAATAAGCATGTAAAGTACTTGTATTGCCATACATTGATTCTGTTGCGCATGGTTGTGACATGCAATACAACAACAACTAAGCCTTATTCCCAAGGTGATTTGGGGTCGGCTAACATGAATCGTCAACTGGAATCGTGACCCCTTCCTCCACATAGATACTGTCCCTCCACCCACTTCTATCCAACGTCAAGCTCTCCTCAATCCCAAGTAACCTCATATCACTTTCAATTACCCTCAGCCAAGTCATCTTAGGTCTTCCCCTACCCTTTACAATTTGATTACTCCTCCACTCTTCAATCTTCTCACCGGTGCATCTCCTGATCTCCTTTTCACATGACCAAACCATCTTAACCGATTCTTCCTCATCTTTTCTTCAATGGATGCAACTCCTGTATCAAAATGGAGACGTCCAAAGAATTTAAAACTAAAATATACTATATATTAATAGAAGGGATTGTCTTCCTTGAATTATTCACATAATACGAGTGCCATATATACAACACTAGGAGAGTCCTATAATTAAGGAAAGTGTAACAGACTAGAGATATACAAGGATACAAATAATATACATGGAATATTACATATTCTAACACGCCCCCGCAGTTGAAGCGGGATGGGGAAGAACGCTGAGACTGGATCTGAATTCTTCAAAGAGAGGGCGAGGAAGGCCCTTGGTGAAGATGTCAGCGTATTGATAGCGAGAAGGCACATGAAGAACACGAACAAGGCCTTTAGCTACCTTTTCTCGAACGAAATGGATGTCCATCTCAATATGTTTAGTGCGCTGATGCTGAACAGGATTACCAGAGAGATAAACAGCACTAACATTATCACAGTATACCAAGGTAGCACGGCGAACTGGAAAGTGAAGTTCCAGCAGAAGGTTACGTAACCAGCAGGTTTCGGAGACAACGTTGGCAACACCACGATATTCAGATTCAGCACTGGAGCGAGAGAGAGTGGGTTGACGTTTGGAAGACCAGGAGATGAGGTTGTCACCAAGAAACACACAGTAACCCGAGGTGGAGCGGCGAGTATCAGGACAGCCACCCCAGTCAGCATCAGTGTAAGAGACCAGGCGGGAATCACGAGAGGAGTAAAGATGTAGACCCAAGTGAAGAGTGCCTTGAACATAGCGAAGAATACGCTTCAAGGCCTGAAGATGGGACTCCCGGGGATCATGCATGAATAAACATATTTGCTAAACCGCATATGAGATATCAGGTCTGGTGAAGGTGAGATATTGCAGGGCACCAGCCAGGCTACGGAAGAGTGTAGGATCAGCAACAGGAGGACCCGAGGAGGCGCTGAGTTTGGCCTTGGTGTCAACAGGGGTAGTAGTAGGCTTACAAGATGACATGTTGGCACGTTCAAGAATTTCTGTAGCATACTTTTTCTGAGAGAGGAAGTGGCCACCTGTAGTGTGAGTAACAGAGATGCCAAGAAAATAACTCAACGATCCAAGATCAGTCATAGCAAACTCGGCACTGAGATGTGTCATAATAGTAGTGCGGAGAGCATCAGATGAGGCACTTAAAATAATATCATCCACATATAGGAGCAAATAGGCAACAACAGAGCCGCGTCGGTATATAGATAAAGAATGATCAGACTGACTGTGATGAAACCCAAATGAAGAGAGATAAGTGGCAAACCGCTGGTACCAAGCCCTGGGGGCTTGTTTAAGGCCATAAAGTGATTTGCGCAAGCGACAAACATAGTCCGGATGAGATGGATCACGAAAACCCGGTGGCTGGTGCATAAAAACAGTTTCCTGCAGGTGACCATGTAAAAAGGCATTCTTAACATCCAATTGATGAATGGACCAAGACTTACTGAGTGCCAGAGAAAGGACGGTGCGGATAGTAGCTGGTTTGACCACAGGACTAAAAGTCTCCTCACAATCAATTCCAACCTGTTGGGACCTGCCATTAGCAACAAGGCGAGCCTTATGTCGCTCAAGAGAACCGTCAGATCGAAATTTATGCTTAAATAACCACATGCAGCGCACAATATTAACATCAGAGGGACGAGGAACAAGCTCCCAAGTCTCATTTTTAATTAAAGCATTAAATTCGTCAGTCATGGCAACCTTCCAGTTCGGGTCACGGAGAGCGACTATGGGAGAAGTGGGGATAGGAGAGAGGGAGGTAGTGGTAGTAGATAGGTTGAGGAGCCGTTTAGGCTTGAATATGCCATTTCGGGCCCGAGTGCGAATGGGAGAAGTGGGCCGAAAGGGTTGTGAGGGTGGAGAAGCAGGTATGGAAGGTGGGCTGGGCATAGAGTGTACGGGTTCAACCGAGGGCTGGGGGCCCAGTGAGGTAGTAGAGGGGAGGGGAGTGCGAGATGTGGAGGGCTGCTGTGTGGGGGATGTGAGCGGGCCGTGAGCGAGGGAGGGCGAGGAAGGTGGACTGGGTGTAGGCGAAGAAGATGGGCTGGGGGCGTGCGATGGAGTCGGGCTGGGGGCAGGCGAGGGAGTAGGGCTGGGGGCAGGCGATGTAGGAGGGCTGGGGGGAGGCGAGGGAGTAGGGCCAGTCGAGGGAGGGGGGGTAGTTGCTGGCGAGGTAGGTAATGAGGGAGGGGGCTGAATGCGGGTGGGAAGGAGAGGACAAGGGGAGTCCAAGAAGGTGTAGGTGGTAGGTTGTGGCGTGTGAAGGGTGGCGAAGGGGAAGGAGTTCTCATCGAAAGTGACATGGCGAGAAATGTAGAGTTTATGGGAGCTAAGATCAAGGCATTTGTAGCCACGGTGATTGGACGGGAAGCCAAGGAACACACACGGGGTAGTGCGGGGTTGGAGTTTGTTAATGGAAGTGGAAGGAAGGTGAGGGTAGCATAAGCATCCAAATGTACGGAGATGAGAATAAGAAGGGTCACGATGATAGAGAATTTTAGTGGGGGAGGAGAAAGAGAGGACTTTGCTAGGGAGAATATTGTGGAGGTATGTAGCCATTTGAAGAGCATGTGGCCAAAAGGACGGAGGGACGGAAGCATGATGGAGGATAGTACGAGTGGTGTTATTTATGGTACGGATTTTACGCTCAGCTTTGCCATTTTGAGAAGAGGTGTAGGGACAAGAAAATCGAAAATACATGCCATGTTTCGCACATTGTTTGTGAAAGGGAGAGTTGTCAAATTCGCGACCATTATCACATTAGAAACTTTTGATTTTTCGTTCAAATTGAGTATGAATGTAGTCACGAAAAGTAATGAAGGTGGAAAGTACTTGAGATTTGTTAGTGAGAGGGAAAGTCCATAGGAAATTTGTGTAATCATCCAAAAACAACACATAATAGCGATGACTAGAAGAACTCAAAACAGGTGAGGTCCACAGATCACTATGCACAATATCAAAGGGTGCCACAGTAGTATTATTAGATGCATAAAAGGGTAACTTAACATGTTTGCCAAGTTGACAACTATGACAAAAACAAAGTCCACCAGAATTACAAGAAATAAATTTATGTGACTTAAGAGAATTAAAAACAGGAGCTCCGGGATGGCCGAGACGATTATGCCAAGTGGTGGTGGATAGAGCAGCAAACGCAGGTGTGGGAGGAGATATGAGAGATGAGAGCGGGTAAAGATCACCTGTGCTATCACATCTCATAATAATATTCCCCGTCCGAAGGTCCTTCACATGAAAACCAAAGGGGTCAAATTCAACAGATACATGATTGTCAGTGGTGAATTTGCGTACAGAGATGAGATTTTTAATAATTTGTGGAGCATGAAGAACATGATTGAGGGTGAGAGGGAACTGAGAGCTAGAAGCAGGAGAGATAACAGTGCTACCATGACCATGAACAGGAATAAGGTTACCATTGCCAACAACAATATTTTTATTAATGCTAGAATTAAAATAAGACGAGAGAGTACCTGAATCACCCGTCATATGAGATGATGCTCCAGTATCCATGTACCAATTATCGTCGGGCGGAGTCAAAGTCAATGTATGGAAAGCGGCATCAATGTCTGTGGGCGTGGCCTCGGTGGATGAAGGCTCAAGTGTAGCAGCATAAGCTTGAGCAGGTCTGGGCCCGAGGACCCCTGGGCCACTGCTGGGCCGAGACACGGGCCTGGTAGGATACGGGCAAGGCGCATGAGCCCACGGGGCAGGCGGTCCGTACATGTGCTGCGGGTAATGAGTCCATGGACTGGGTCCATAATAAAAACCATACGGCTGGGCACCGTAGTGAGAACCTGGCTGCGGCTGGGAGTGACGACCACGGCCGCGACCTCTGCCGCCATGATGCCGGCCGCTCCGGCCACCCCGACCCCGGCCACGAGCAGAAGGAGTAGGAGAGTGACGGGGATGCGATGGCGGTGTAGGTTCAATAGGATTTTCATCCGGGACAGGCGGATTATCGGCGGCGAGCAGAGCCGAAGAAGATGGGGACCCAAGTTGCTGAGATTTTCGAGACTCCTCCAATGTAAGCATAGAGCGAGCCTTGTAAAAAGGCGGAAGAGGGTCGCTCTGTTGAATGATTGAGGCGACGTTGTCATATGCATCGGTAAGGCCGGCCACAAGTTGGAGGACGAGCCGTTGGTCGGTGACCGGAGAACCAACGCCGGCTAACTGATCGGAAATCATTTTCAGTTTCTGGCAATATGCAGAGACGGTTTTAAAATTTTCCAGTTGAGTGTTTGAGAACTGTTGTTCAAGATATACGGCCCGGGAATGTTTGTTATCCTGGAAAATATCACGGAGTCGTTCCCAGGCCTGTTTAGCGGTAGAATCCGGTTCTAAGATAGTGAGCATGAGGTCCTCAGATATAGTTCCATAGATCCATTGAAGAACTACGGCGTCGGCACGATCCCACGCAAGTTTATCCTTGATTTCGGTCGGCTCAGTAGGGGGGATAATATGGTCGAGTACTTGGTTAGCGCGAGCTGTGATTTTAAAAAGCTCGGCCCAGGAAGAATAATGGGCGTTTTCAACGTCAAGAATGAGGGGAACATGGTGTTTGATGTTCAGTGAGAGGAGGTTAGAGGAGGTTTTGGGTTCGGTGCCCATGGAGGACGACGCAAGGGGGAAGACGGCTAGGTTAGAGAAGAGAAAGAAATCAACCTATGCTCTGATTACCATAATAGAAGGGATTGTCTTCCTTGAATTATTCACATAATACGAGTGCCATATATACAACACTAGGAGAGTCCTATAATTAAGGAAAGTGTAACAGACTAGAGATATACAAGGATACAAATAATATACATGGAATATTACATATTCTAACATATATGAAGCGCTTCAGCAATGCATGATCTGTACAAGATTTCATTAGAGAAGTACATGTAACATTATTTTATTGCATCATGTACCTCTTAGTTTGCAGGTCAGTAGTCTTGCTTTAAAAGTCTTTTCTCTGCTTATAAACTATCATAAACGACTTGTTTGATGATATCTAGGTTGCCATGACATGCCTCTTTTGTTTGCTGTATGGTACACGATGCCAATAATGATACATTTCTGTAAAGACAAATTCAATAAACTGCACATAATATGTCTATGTAGTTGCTGCTTAATTTCTTCTTAGCTGTTTCCTTTGGGTTTGATATCTTTCAAGTTTCAAACACGAGTGTTATTTGACGAAACAGGTATAATATAAGTAGTATAATGTACTATGAAATTCCAATTTTATACGATTACATAAACTATATATAGTGTGTTCATAACGATTTTAGATGAGAGAGGGTTGTGGATCAATTGTTGAACATCACCGCCAAAGATGATGAGAATGTTGTTAAAACTGCTATGAAACAACTGTTTACTCAGATCATGTCAGCAAGTGCGAATGTAGTTGTTGAGGTGCTATCTATGTTCCATCAATTTAGCTTAGTGGTTTATCATTTATTCTCTATTTAAGTAGTAGTGTTAAAGACGTGAGTTTGTGGTTGTGTGCAAGTGAATAAAATTCAGTTTGTTTCTCCAATTATATACTTCTTCCGCTTTAGTATTAGTTTCAACAATCTAGTTGATTCCTCGTTTGAGGAAGAAGGATGTAGTATGCTTGTTTTTCTTCTTACATATTCTGCATTTTCTTCATTCCATGGAGTTGTCAGTTTCCTGATGAGAAATTGCAGATGATTGATTTATTAAGTTCCAACTTCCAAATATATTGAGTTTTAATTTGCAAGCTTCTACCTAATAACGTTTGTCTTACATGATTAGACACTTGGTTGTTATTACTCTTTTAAAGAAGGGCTACAATATTCTGAAATCCCAGGCTTATAAATTTGTTAATCACATGCCAATAATCGTGAATAGGTAATTAAGAAAGTATGCACTTTAAGATATCTTGTGGCTAGTTAAGTCTTCTCTTCTTGTCCTAAATGTTTGAAGGTGATCCACTAATCCTTTTGTGGAGATTCTACAACTTTTACCCCCACCCCGCCCCTAAAAGAAAGATTGATCTTTTGCTCCATTAGCAAATTTAAACTTTGAAAGTGTGAACTAACCATTAGCTACATTAGTCTGATTTATGTGTCTTTTCTCTTCCCTCCTGTTTCTTTATATATTATGTATTTTAAGTGGTATATTAAGTACCCTAGCAGAAAATTTGATATAGAACTAACACCTTTTTGTATTTTGGGAAACCTTTTTCTTTATTTCTAATCTGTCGGCTTGTAATGAAATCTCTGTTAGATGTTTTCGAGCACATGATGATAAGCTTTTAAGAGTCAAATGAACTATAGCGTTGTTTCATCCATCAAGACTTTGATGTCTTTTTCTTTTTACTTATGTGGGTCCATGCGCTGATCTGTGTGAATGTTGCAATAATTCATATTTCAATGTCGGTGAATCAATATCATAATATTCTCTAGTATCAGTTAACATCAGAGGAGAAGCTGGTCCTACGACTTGAAGGGCAGTATCCTGATGATGTGGATGTACTAGCAGCTTTTCTTATGAACTATGTAACGCTAAACTTGAGGAAGCCTTGTGCTTGGGGGGAAAACGAACTACATGCATATTTATCTGGTGATTGCATCAAGTGTATGGCTACTTATGATAACGTTGTTCGGGCTGGTCTAACTCCCAAGAAAAGGGATGTGAAGACTCTATGTGAAATGCTCACATACAAACTGGTATGCAGTGTATATCATTTAATAGAAAATTTTTCACCATCATTTACACCCCTACTTCAGATATCTTATTGATCACCTGAAGTTTCTAAAGGCGGGACTTCGATGGTAAGTCATGTGAAGCGAAGACTAATGAGGATCAGACTGGTGGAGCACTTTCTCTCGTGTGTTCAACCTATGATACAAGGGATGAGGAAGGGAAAATCCATAATGTACTTAGTCTTGAATCTGGCACGTGAAAAATAACATGACACTTTGTACATGATTATTTCCTTACTCTTTACTGAATTATGGCTGACTTATGATAACATGAGACTTCCAGGTGGAAGTTTGACCTGGCAGCAATCTGGAGACAAGAGTGTGCTTTTCTATGAAGTGCACTTTTTTTTAAATTTCACAGATCCCCCAACAGATGCGGTTTGGGTAGAAAACCGTATCAGTTAACTTTACTTACTGCTCCGATTTTCTTCCCAAACCGGCTCAAATAATATTTAACTAATCCGATTTTTGACTGGATCAGTTAGTTTTTTATAACTGCTGTGAGCCCATCCGATCCAAACCAAAACTGAATCTGTAAGTCCGGTTTTGACCGAGGTCGGATGGGCTTTTTTCCATAAGTGATATAATCAATTATCGGGAGTACTTCATTTGGGAATTTCGAAAATCACGCTTAAAGATACAATTAATTATCATTGGTAAGTTTGTCGTGCACCTAAAAAAACAAATAACCTAACTAATCCTTTTAACAATATTATAGATAAGTGAGGGTCAATCCTATAAAGATAAAGTTGTTATATAATTAGCTCTCTTAAACAATGGTGAAAGTAAAGGAACCAAGACTTATATATAATAAGCTAAACAAAGAAACAAACATGATCTAATGAATAAAAACTCTATAGGTAAGTATCTCCCCTAGTATGAACCAATACAATAAAATTTCCTACCCCAAATCAAGCCAGATTAAATAATTAATCACGAGGAGTAATCCGCCTAAAAATACCATAAATCTCTTGTGATTATCTATGGTTTCCCTAAACTAGCACTCACACCTATTATCATGGATTCATATAAGATAGAGACGCTAAGCATATCACAATCAAATTCCTTGCCATTCAATCTACTTATTCCCATTGAGAAATTCATGCTCTTAATGGAAACATTCAAATCCGTCAAAACCCAACTCTAATATCGTTGTGATCAAGACAAAAGAATCATAACAATACTAGTCATCCCTAATCTAGTATTGGAATATACACAATTAATTAATTAAGAACAACCAAACAATTAAGCAACTTCATCCCTCAGCTTAAATTGTGCGTCAACCCCTTCTGGCAGTGGCATAAAGTGCCAGCCTCCGCTTCCTCAGCTTGCTAAAAGACAGCTTCCCCCATGACCAAAAGAATTGTGTGATAAGTAAATTGATCCAGTTGAGGCATAAGAACATTTTGATTAAGCATTCAAAAGTTGACAAAGTTCGGAAAATAATTAACAAACCAAAGAGAATTTAGAGGTATAATAATGAATTAGTTCATTCCAGGGTTCAACTTAACCATAGATAAAAGAACTACTCAAGCATAATTGAAATAAATAAACAAACTAGAGAAGATTAATTACACTTCATAATATAAAATAAAAACAAAAGAAGAAAATACGTACCCGAATTAATGGAAGAAAGGTAGAGTCTTTGAGAATAATGAGATCTACAAGTTTTTCTCTCTAACTTCTCTCTAAACACCCTAAAAAGTATAAACAATAAACTAAGTTATCCGTCATAAAATGAATACAAGAGTAATTATAGCTTCTCAAAATAACAAAACCAACAAAATAAGTCGTAACACAGAATGACACAGACGTGTTGGCCAGTAATAGTCGTCAAATTATTCATTTCAACTTCGAACATCTATAACTTTTGATCCGAAACTTTGTTTGGCACATATAATATATTGTTGGAAAGTTCTTTGAGTTTAATTTCCCACCCAATTATAATTACCTCATTATAACTTTGATACTAAAGTTATGAGCAAATAGTGATTATGTGTTGTATTTGGCACAACTATGAAAACGCTTTGTATCTCTTCAATTCCAATCCATTTTGGACATGATATACCATTCCAAAGGTCATCCAAGTGCCTTCAATCATCATGTCTTTAAATAGGAGTCCAAAATGCCTGAAATTTATATCAAAGGACCAAACAACTAGTGAAAGCATAATAGCTTATAAAAAGTGACGCAAGTATGCACAAATGCAATGTAAATGCTCAAATACTACATGAAAATTCACCCCATGTGCAACTAAATGATAATAGAATATGCACTTATCAATCATGAATAATTAATTGGGCTTTACAAACCGAGTTTAGAATAAATAATTAGACTTGTGATTCTTAGAATGATTCAGGCTTAGCTCTTCAAATTGCTCTTCCTTTGGACTCGACCAATTAGGAGGATAATATGTTTCATCATTGGAAAACATAAAGTAGGGAGACACGATTATGTTCACAGAAGCCCTCACTTTGATTGAGGTTCGTGAAATCGAAAGTCATAGTAGTCTGTGTCAGGACGGAGAGCAGTTATAGATGTTCTACAATCTAGAAACGGTCTATATAGTTTCAGTTTCTACAAACAAAGTTAGTCTGCAAGTTGATAACTACAAGCAATTTGATAAGCTTGCAAAAGAGGACGTTAGCAGATGGGTGCAAACAACTCAGATAATGCGTATAATGATGCAATAAGGTAAACTTACACTCTCTGAGGATGCAAACTTAAACTCTTTAAGGATGCAAAGTTAGTGTTATGCAAAGCTGGGAGATAGATAGATTGAATGGTATGGAAAGGTCAGGGTTATACAAACCTAGATTGAACTGGATTGACAAATTTATAATGATTTTCGAAATAGTTTTAATAAAAAGGACAGGGTTTGCAAGCGAGATCGGCAGATTACAACACTTCTATAGTTTGATTTAGAGGAACCACCACAATTATAGGATACTCTGACTTTGGGAAAGCTTGACTTGAATTAGGCATTATTTGCCTAGAATAGAAGATACTTGGCTTTAATTGAGCATTTGGAGCTATTGACTCAAATGACACTCAAGAACATTTAAAGTTTCTTCACTAGGCAATCAATGTAAGGCAAATCCAGAATGATATCGCTAGAAACCATGGAAGTGACAGAGAGTCCTTTAGGGACAAGAAAAGTTCAGATCGAAAAATATAAGTTATAATTTCTGACTCAAATAGATATAGGTGGGAAAATGCTTTGACGTTGCTAGGCTCAAAGTAGAGTCTATGTCGAGGTCTAGAGAGAGTATGCTTCTGGATTCTAGGAAGCCAAATAATGAGACTTTGATTAATTTATTTAAGCGGTATGACCTCGAGATAGGGATTCCTACATATCCTTGTGAAATCAAACTATTCGTAGTTCTGTGTGCCCTAACTTTTGTCTAGGCTGCCCTTTCTTGTTTTAAATCTAGCGGGTTTGGACATACCTTGGAGATGGAGTTAGGAATGATATGAAATATTTGAAAAGATTTGAAGTTTAAGGTTTGGATGAGGTTTTATTGGATGGGCCAAGACAAGGATTATGGTTAGGGATTATATGGGCCAAGAAAAGGTTTATGGCTTCTTTTTGTTTGGATGCAAAGGTAAGGCTTATAGCTTTCTTTTGTGGATGCCAACGTAAGATTTATGGCTTTTATGGGTTTTAAGGTATTTGATGGATTAAAGACTCTGGAATGAAGGATAGAACTTGTGTGCAATCCCCCTAGCTTGACTTTGACTTTTTACCTTTGGCTCTTTCTTTTGGTCTTTTTTTTATTGCAACTTTTCTTTTGCTTTTTGCTTTTTTTCACTTTGAATCTTTCTTTTTTATTTTGCCTAGCATTGATTCTTTTTATGTACTGAGGCTTGAACACATATTTTTTTTAAGGTTGAGGGATATGGAAGGTTTGAAGATTATATGTGCAGTTTTGGTTTGAATGGTTATTTTGAGTTAAGAATCACGAAAAATGATGGCTTGAGGGATTTTTGCATGAGAATGCTTTAGTGATGTTTTGCATGATGATTGTTTATAAAAGGTGATGGCTTTTTGAAATAACGCAGGGATGAGGGAAATAAATCATAAACCAAAGTATATGTCCATCTTTTTATTAATTTTTTATTTATATTTTTTTATTAATCAAGATCGCCTAATTTGCAAAGTGATTAGAGTTTCATCTTCGAATTCGAAGCATGAAAATGATGAAAGCCGAATGCAAATAAAGCAAATGCAATTATATTATCAATTAGAATTATAAGAGGGATAATAAATATAAATTCCTAAATGACATAGACTCGGCATAGAAGGAAAATAAAGAGTTAGGGGAGGGACTTTCCGACTCAATCTGGAAAACTAGAAAAAAACTAACTACGTCCCTTACAATGTCGAGAAATGCCAAAGCGGTTGTGGTTCGTTGTTGCTGACTTTTGCTACATGTGGATCTGGAAGTCTACCATCTTCAACCATGTCTTGTAGGCGTACTTTAAGGTCCAATACGAAGATGTCATATGCCCATATCCTTGTTCGGATTCCATTCTTAGACCTATTTTCAGGAATATGGTCGAGAGTAGGGCCAAGAGGAAGAACAGAAAGGAGAGCTTGTTTTAAATTAAGCCTATTGAAGGCATCTTCGAATGACATGCCTAAAGGAGTGAAGGTCATTAAGGGCCTTTGGTAACCCTTCTTTTCAGTGTTTAGGGAATTAATCCCATTGCTCTTGGAGCCAAAAGGGTTGCTATTATTCTCCTTGAAGAAGTTATTGTTGTTGTAACCCTTATTTTTCGACGGTTGAACTTCTTCTTCGATTAGTATACCAACCTTGTAGAGCTTCTAGAGGTTGGAATTTAATGTAATCTCCGTACACGGACTGTAAGTTATGGATCACTGTAGAAACATAATCGTGTCTTCCCATTTAAGGATCCAATGATGAAACATACCACGGATTAGTTGGCGCAATCCAACGGAAGAGCAATCTAAAGAACCACTCCAAAATTGTGTTCTGAAATGATATTCTAAAGCCCAATTAATTATTCATGATAATTAATTGCATTTGAGCCCAATTCTTTAAAAAGCCTAATTAATTGATTTATTTTAATAAATAAATATTTTCGAAAGATATTTTTTATATAGTTAAAATCAAATTTTATCCTGTAAAATCAGGTATCCTAAATGAATCAGATCTTTTAAACATGTTTCAAATAAAGCTGGCAAAGGCACGTCATGAATCAGGCTAGTGTGCCTAGCGCACAACCGGCCTTGCGCCTGGCGCAGGGCCTTGCGCTTGACATACTAATTATGTTCGTCAGGCGCAGCTCTATCTAATTGTGCCAGGTGCACCAATATGCACCTGAA
This sequence comes from Beta vulgaris subsp. vulgaris, assembly GCF_026745355.1. Classification (NCBI taxonomy): domain Eukaryota; kingdom Viridiplantae; phylum Streptophyta; class Magnoliopsida; order Caryophyllales; family Amaranthaceae; genus Beta; species Beta vulgaris. The sequence continues at coordinate 22,017,811 of NC_079205.1, read as the reverse complement.
ACGTGGATTTTTGACTCGTTCACAGTCCTACGTCAAGCGCAAGTCTCTCCGTGAGACACATGCATAATTTCTTTCTTATCTTTTTCAAAAAGCGTGCCACGTGTATGCTTTTTACTAGGCATGCTGTGTCATGCGCTTGACACGTCAGTTGCACCATGTGCACCTTGCACGTGAGGCGCAGTGTCGTTGTGCCTATAAATACTCGTGATTTCTCGAATTAAACACGGCTTTTCATTATTATTTTTACGAATAAAAAAAATCCTTATGAATACTTACGAACACTAATTCTCTCAAAATACTTAAATATTTTCAATCAATTCATAACCACATTACGTCCTTCCACGATTTCTCAGCCCAAAGATCGTTGTGCTCTTCAATCTAAACTACATAGGTATAATCCTGAGGGTCCTTAAGTAAATTAATAATTTTTATATTGAAATTACTAACCGTTTCTTTCATGATGTAGATCTTTAATATAAAAGTCGTGCATTTCTACATTCTAATCCCTTTTTCTATGCTGTATTTCATATTATATTTATTCATGCATGCCTGACTGATCATTCCATTCATGTTATATGATTGTCCTGTATGACTTTTATCACCCACGTGTTATTTTTGTTAATCAAAGAGCTAAAGAATTATTCTAATATTAATTAGATTAATTTGGACAACCTGTTAGGTTCCTTGTAATATTGATTGCATAATAACTTGTCACTAAAAAGTAGTCTTTTTATGTGTTTCCTGAACTAATCTAGACTAAATATTTTTAGGGTGCTTTAAATATTATATGATTATTCTTTGGCATAAAGTCTGCAACGAATCGATATTTAGTAGAGGCCAACAATGGGAAATATGGTTCTTGACTGTATGTACCACCCTCACCCTCGAACTCAATCTTTGGTTCATTTTGACCATCTATGGAGTCATGACAGGGAAATGTACATTGGATAAGTCTCTTATTTGTCCCTACGTTTTTCCCATATCCAATTAGGTTTATGATTCTTCCTAAAAAGAATTGTTGGGCGACTTCAAAAGGTTTTCAATACAAAAACCTTTAAAATGGGGTAGTCAAATATAATACGCACTCATCTCACGTAGGCGAAATAAAAACACGCCTACAATCACCACGCGAACTTTATCCTCTTCAAATGGCATATAAGTCATTTGGGAGGCCTTTTCCTCCATCTAGTGAAGAAGGTGACAAAGTCATCATTCAGGTTTTCTTTAGTTAATTCCAAATCAAAAAGACTGATTGATAGCTGAGAATTATAGCGATAATGCTTATCAAACTCGTCTATGATGTAGTCCTACTCATTCAACTTTGATTTATTTAGTAATCTGAACCACTCGGATGGATGTGCATCCAAATTTAAATTAAAAATATAAGCAAATAGGTCCTTGCTCATGCCATTGGGAGCCATATAAATGAAGAAGACTCTTAGATGATTGTTTGGGTGTTCGATCGCCTTAAATTTTGGGAGGTCACCTAATGCTACTTTTTTTAGGGAGCTTTCCTGTTAGTTTAGGATCAATAATGTCATCGCCATGATCCTGACCTTCTATTACTGTAATGACGGTATAAATTGCTCGAGTTTTTCAGACCTTACATCAGTTTCAGACTTCAAAACTGGTGGTGGTGGTGAGTCTCATCCAATTTTTCTTCCTAAGGTGTCAGTTTTACGCTCATAGATTTGAACTGTCTTTGTCTTATTCCTCGAAACGAGAGATTTTATCAATTAAAGTTGAGCAATGATGGCACTAAGCTGTTCAATTAGCATCTCCCGTTTCAGATGGTGATTAAGGAGTTTTAGATGACTCGTATGAAAAGGTGATAGTTTGTTTAACAAGTGTGGGAGTAGGTTGGCATGTTTCTCTCTTTGATGGGTGTTCCCAAGTTGTAACATCACTAACTGTCCTGAACAGACATTGAACAAACCTCACTTTTGTAAGTATTTTAAAAGCGATTTTGGAAATGAAAAATTATTTTGACATTGATGATTGGAAAATTATGTGGGTATTAGAATAGGATGGACTTAGTTATGATGGAGACAAAAGCCTAACTATATGCATATGCAGAGGTGGAATGGACTATGTAAGCAGACTAGAATCAATGACTAGGCCTTTATGGTGATATGTGAGACTAGCTTTGCTTTACTTGAGGACTGAACCGTTATTGACTTAGGAAGGAGTAGCATCGCTAGACTTCAAGGTTGCCTTTATGCACTTAGGGAGGACTAGCTTCACTAGACCCAAAGATTACCTTTATGGAGTTAGGGAGGACTACCTAGACCCAAGGGTTGCCTTTATGCACTAAGGGAGGACTAGCTTCGCAAGACCTAAGGGTTGCCTTTATGGAGTTAAACTCTGTATGTGGTCCTACATGGGTTTTAAATTAAACTTGACTAGGGCTTACATGGAGATGCAAAGTTGACCTAGCTTCACGATGCGCGATATGCATGGGTATTTTCATGTTTGTGTTTTGCTTACTGTCTCGATGTTTCACTTGAGCATCTTGGTATGCAGGACGCATTAGGCTACACGTTGTGCAACCATAGATCTGGTCGGATTTTATCTATTATCCGAAATTAAAAGATTCTTTTATCTTGCATTAAATAATATCACTTGATTCCGAAAATCAGTTATCTTAAGCATAAAAGACTGATCTTCATGACATCTTTTGATTTAGAAACTAAATATGAAAAATACAAATAATATCAAGAATAATTATTTAATCTTATCATGAATAATTAGATTAAATTTTAAAACTAAGCTTCGCATAAATAAATAGACTTATCATTCTCAAACCAATTTTGTGCTTAATTAGCTTTCTGAATTGCTGTTTCATTGTACAAGACCAATTAGGATGAGGACATGGTTCATTGTTGGGTACTAAATCTAGGAGATACCTACAAATATGTTACATAAAATATATATGAAATAAAGAGGGTTAGATATAAACAGTAAATGCCAAAGGGTGACAATATGAGAAAAAAAGGTCATATGTTATAAAGTGTAACTTTTATTATGATAAACTAATGTAAGAAAGGGTAATTGTATGGAAAAAAAATTGTCACTATATTAGATAATGATAGATTAGTGTAACTTTAGATTATAAAAGGTGACTAACTGACTATAAGAAAAAAAAATGTCACTATGTACAATGGTTGTCATTGGTGCACACTAATATTAATGTGAACCATTTCCATCCAAGAGTAGCTCAAATATTTTTCACTTAGCTTGAAGTTTGTTGAGTTAAACTTATTTCCATTAACTGAAAGTAATTGGAACATGTCATTACAAAGTTTTTTAAAAAAAAATTAATGTAGGCTATTCTTTTCGAATTCTTTTTGTTGAAGAAGAAAATGTACATCAAGTATCAAATATCTAGTCCCAATATCATTTTCAATAAAATAACTAGTATTTGGTCCGTCCCGGGCGTTGCCCCGAATTCGTACTGTTTTTCGAATTTGATATGCATTTTTTCCATTCTCATTAAAATATATTAAGAAAAACTCAATATTTTAAAAGTACAGTTATAATAATGTGGACACTTAAACCATAATTAAAAGTTGGGTTATAGTAATTGTGTCATGAATAATAGCAAGAGGTCATGGGTTCAAATCTTGTTGCATGCTAATTTTACTTTTGTAATTGACATGACTTATATACACATTGGACAATTCTAGTATGAGTAACAGAGGTGTCACATGACGTACATACATTGTCACGCACGTCTTTTAATATATTTGTACAGATGATAAGAATACTAATGAAATATTATGTTAATTTGATAACAACTTTAAATATTTGTAGAAAAGAATAACCAATTTTGTTGTAGATATTGAAATCGACTCATATAAACGACAAATCTTGTCTCAAAATATTTGCTCTGTTTTTGAATAACTTTGTGTCATCTTAATTACTTTGCTCCATTTTTTAGTCTCTACTTTTTCATTAACATGGAACCCGTATTACTCGATACTTTTTCTACTCGATTTTTCACTTTCCTCATAAAGTGTGTCACGAAGTCATGGAGCAAATATGATGCTCCCTTGATTATCATTAATTGCTCCCTTTCATTCAACATTGTGTTTAAGTGATTATTTAATGGTTTTATAATTTGAATGATCACGTGATTTCCCATCAAGTAAAAGAGCGAGTGAAACCGTTTAATCAGAATTAAACGGTAGAAAATTATTATGAGATAAAAATAGTGTAACAAACAATTTTCAAATCCCCAAAAGGAATATGTAACTACAAAAACGAATATCGAGTATGTTATATAAGGTGTAATGTCTATAGATGGAGATTGAAGTACTTATTATTCACCATACACTTTCAATGAATGACTAATATGACCTCGGTATGCAAAAAGGTAAACTTGTATATGTTAGTCAATTATTAAGAATTTATTTCACCCATTAATGCGCTATTATGTCATAAGATTTCTAAAATAATACCGTTTTAGAAAATGTTTTCAATGTTTATTATTATCTCTTAAATTACATATGTCAAAATCGAATGATTGATCCTCTTGAAGAGTGACTTGCATCTAATCTCTTCAATCAAAAAACATTGTTCTTTTTGAGTCAAATATGGCGATATTTTATCACTAATTGTCAAACATAAATAACAAAATATTATCATGAGAATTTATTTTTTCAAATTTGTCTTTCTCTCTCTATTTATTATTTAGATATATACAAAATTTTCACTAATAAAAATCCTGAGAAAGCATAAACAAGAATATTGTCGACGGACGAAGTAATATCCCATGTTCATTTCAGCATTATGATTTTAATGGGTGAATTGTCGTTGTTGAAACTCTGATGTCTTTTTGACCATTTGTGATGTGTCGATTGTTCTTAACCAACATTTTTGCAAGTAGAATTGACAAGTGTGTCGTATTGCAGCTGATAAATGCAAAAATCCAGTAAACTTGAGCGCACTTATTGGTTGCCGTCGTATAACAAACTTTGCCATGTGCTGTGGGGATGATTGTAGTACCATTAACTTTACTAACCCAAAAAAAAAAAAGTTTAAAAAAACGTAGTAATCATATTGTCACTGTCTAATAAAAAAATTATTAGATGCACTTCATTCGCTCTTTATGATGTACGTGAACGAATCAATCACAGATGTTTTATTATATGCTTCTCTATTCGTTGGAGGTTTATTAGCTCTACCTTTTGTGACATTACATACCATATTCTCACACAAGATATAATATCTTATATTCGACCAAATTATCACTATCTCATTAATAATTACTTATCTCATCCAAGTTTCCAAAATTATGTACATAGTCATGTCACATGTGTATATTTAGGTTCTTGCTTCTATCGAGTTTTATTATTCCCTCATCTTCTTTTGAGTTTTATCAACCTTCACTTTAATTTTTTTAAGAATAATCTTCATTCTTGTTTATCTTCCTTAATTAACATATTGACACTCATTTTATAGTTTTAATTAACCCATTACATTATTCTTGAAAGGGTTTTTTGTCCCAAACTACCTTTAACTTTCAAGTTTTTGCGAGAAACTACCTTATAAAAAAATTGTTGTCCTAAACTACCTTACTTTACAATTTTGTTGTTGACAGCTACCTTATGCCGGTTTCCGGCATTGACTTTTGTTTTTTCAGTTCAAAATTGTGGGAAAAACAAAATTACCCTTGTGGGAATTGAGGAGGGTGATTGTTTAATTTTAGTTTAAGTAGAAGAGGAATTTAATGGTGGATTGGTGGTACAAAGTGTCACATAGATATGAGGGAGAGAGCGCGCGCACACCGGAAAATGAGGAAATTAGGGTGGGGAAAATTAAAAAAAGGGTTTGAAGAGGTCAAGTGATATAATGTGACAATAAAAAGCGGAAAAAACAAAAGTCAACGTCGGAAATCGGCCTAAGGTAGTTGTCAACAACAAAATGGTAAAAGTAAGGTAGTTTGGGACAACAATTTTTTTATAAGGTAGTTTCTCGCAAAAACTTAAAAGTTAAAGGTAGTTTGGGACAAAAAACCCTTCTTGAAACAATTGATTTCTCCTATATGTAGAAAAAATATTTTACACAGGTTCCTCATTTACATTTATACATCTACATATTTAAATTAGGCGGTAACTTTAATGAAATAAAGGAAATATTTATCAAAATATGATGTATCCCCACTAAATTTCAAACGTGGTAAAAACAAAATAAACAACTATTACAAGAGACCCAAGAGAAATTTTATGTTTTTATGAAGAAAACAGTATGATGACATGTTATCGAACTTAATTTAGATAATTCCTTAACAATCGTTTGAGCAAGTTTTAAAATGACTAGAAGTGTAAGCAAGTAAAGTAGACTAATAAATGTGACAATTTCTTTCCTTGTTTTAAGGTAAGGAAAATTAATAGAAGCCCCAAAAAAGAGAAGACAAAGATATAAAAATGTACAGTACCCATAATTCTATTATTAGTAATTACTAATAATATACTTTAGTACTCGATGTCAAAAAAAAATATATATTTTAGTATATACTTCATGCACAGGATGACAGGAGAGAAAGAATCCACAGAAACCAGCTGAGCTTCATCACTATATATCCAAAAAGCTACAAGCTGGTTCCTAAAAAAACCTTTCTCTTTTGGAAAAAAAAGAAAAGAAAAGAAAAGAAAAGACGAGCTTAAAATTCCTTATAAAAAAAAGGAATTATAGCTCTTAGCAAAGGAGGCATATTCTCCGGGGACATATCTGCAACTATCCCTCTGGTAGACATCCTCACTAACGGTAAATTACTACAACTGGTAAATATTTTCACCTATAATTTACTGCTGTGTATGACTGCAGCATTTTCTATGCTTGTGCCATTAAATCTTTAGCATTGATGAAAGTACCATGGAAACCATATGGAACTCTTGAAGGCAGCTTCACAGTTGCAACCAACTCTAAAGTCATTGCATTAACAATCTTAAGCTCTGATTCCCAATTGATCTCATCGTGCACGAATGCGAGTATATACCCATCATCTTCTCTCTCGGAATTTGCATCCCTGGGAAGAAACAGGGGTTCGCCTCCGTATGTTCCATCACCATACTCGAACTTTTTAACCTCTCCTGAGAAGAGGTCTACCTTAGCAAAACCGGATACCTTAGGCCAAGGCTCAGCAATGGCTAAGTATGCATACTGAGTTTTCCTCCCCAGTTTGTTCCTGTTAACCATTCCAGCTTCAAGATTCATTTTGTCTGAACTAGACAGGATTTCTCTGCGGGTAGAAATTCCTGTTTTTCTGTTCAGTCTGATCTCAGATAGATCACTTGTCAGATTCTCATCACATTCATTGAATATTGAATCTGCAGGAGTCATGCAGGATCCAATAACAACTATTTCATCAGTTTCAGGCTCCTCCCATGCGTTCCATAGGTGAAAGCAGAAGCATTCTGGAACTTCAATCCACTGAATTTCATCACAAGTAGTGGCGTATTTTGGTAAAATACCAAACCTTGATTTCTTCTCCTTGTCATAAACAACAGGCGAACCACCTCCAATCATCTCTTGCAGTTTAAAAACCACTTGAGAATCCGGAATGATGACATAATTTTCAGTAATTGCGAAATCATGCATCATAGTAGGCGCCTCCAAATTAATCTCAACGTCAGGAGATTTAGCACCATCAGAACCAAACCAGAAATACTTCAAATAAGGCCTTTTAACCACATCATAACTCAAGGCAAACATCTCCCCAGAAACAGGATCTACCTTAGGATGAGCTATCATAGTAGACTTAAGCTCACCATTAAAGTTGTATCGACCTACAGTCTTTAAGTCACCAGAAGGAGTGACACGAACTTGATAAGGAAGATCATCTTCAGACATAGCAAGAAGTCTATTGTTAAAGAATACAACTCCCGCATTCGCAACGCCGATTCCATTAGTTTGATCCAAAAGGCCAAACAATGCACGAGAGTAGAACAAAAGAAGGCGAGCTATACCAGAGTGACCATGTAACTCCCCAATTGCCTTGGGAAAAATAGGTCTACCCAATTTTTTCTCCTGGACAAATCTATTGGTTTCAGTGAACCTGCAAGAGTAACTAGCTGATCCATCATTATTGAATTGAACAGCATGGATCATACCATCACCATCAAAAAAATGATGACCAGCAATAGGCTCGTAAAGAGGGTTAGCTCCATTTCTAACGTAGACACCTCGTATACATTCGGGGATAGCCCCGGTAACTGGGAGGTTACGTTGAACACCTTTTTCGGGTACAGGGGCGAAATTACCCGCAATTTGAACTCGAGGGTCGGCTGTTTTTGGTAGTGGGTGTTCGGTTTCATGTGAATTTATAGCCTTCTCCACCATGTCTAGAGCACCAGCAACAGCTTTTTGGATAGGATTCCATTGGAATGGTTGGGATTTTAAGCTTCTTTTACCGTTATCTTTGGGTTGTGTTAAAATAGGCTTTCTAACTTCTTTTGGTACAACGCTCGTTTTCTTTGGTAGTGTTGTTTTTTTAGGAGAGTCAAGTAACGGTAATTGTAAAGAGGATTTTATTTGCTGGGTTTTATTGGGCCAATTCAGGGTATTATCACTTGATGATATTTTCGGTTTTGTTACCGCCCAAATGCTACTACTAGTTGCTGCCATTTTCCTTCAATTTTTCCTATTTCTGAAAGAATTGGAGAGAGAAAATGAGAGAGAAAATGGTAGAGAGAGAGAATGGAAATTGAATTCTGGGTTTTGTTTGGGATATAGAGGTGGAGAGAGAGAAGGGAAATATATAGGGGAGGTGAGAAGAGTTAGGGGCCCAACTAAAGTATGTAAGCAACGACCACGTGTTAGTTTTGTGGGAATGTGAGTGATGAAATTAGTAGGAAAAGAAGGAAGGATTAAGAGGGGTGGGGGGGCTATGATTCTTTGGATTCTTGACACGAGTACTACCCTTTTTTTTATATCACTCTCTCTTCCCACTGTAGTAGTAGAATGAGTATCAATGAATTTGGGACTAAGTTCAGATATGAAACCTACCTTTGTTTTGCCCCCCCTCTACGCGTAAGTTATTTTAGTAAAGTTTGGTGATGCACTTTTTTGGTAATGGACTAACTTATGGGTATTGTCAATTGTGTTTCATGTGATTGTAGATTTTGAAATGCTTCTTCCTCCTGCCGTCCTTGAAGATGTTTAATGAATGAATGACATGTAACATATTGTTTTTCCAAGTGTTTGCTCAAGTGGTTCCCCAAGTATTGCTTACTATGTTAGGTTTTATATTATTGGAATTGGGCTGAAATTAATTATAATGGACACGTTTCAGTGCAAGCAGTGTTATTGTTTGATTGGTAAGCCTTTTCCAATCTGAAAAAGCTAACATGAAATTATAATACTTCCTCCGTTTTCTTTAGATGTTACACTTTTGAAAAAATTCGGTGACCTAGGCGAAAATTCAATGAATGATTAAGAGAAAGTAAGGGTGGGGATTAAAGGGAGTGGGGAACAACATTGAGCCACCACCACCAGCAGGCCACACCAAGACGCCACCGCCGCGACCACCGACGCCACCAAATCGACCACCGCCACTCTCTCCCTCCCCTTCCCCTGCTGAACGCGCAACCCCCTCCCCTTCTCCTCCCTTGCAGTCGCGCGACTGAGTTTTCGGCGGGTGGGGTTTTCGGTGGTAAGGATGGTGTTTTTGAGACTGGGGTGGGGTTTTCGGCACATGAGGTGAGGTTTTCGGCGGATGGGTGGGGTTTTCGGCGGGTGGGGTGGGGTTTTCGGTGGATGAATGGGCTTTTCGGTGGGTGGGGTGGGGTTTTCGGTGGGTGGGGTGGGGTTTTCGGTGGATGAATGGGCTTTTCGGTGGGTGGGGTGGGGTTTTCGGTGGGTGGGGTTTCTGACAGGTGTATTGGGGTTTTCGGCGGGTGTAGTGGGGTTGTGTGGGGTGCGGTGGTGGGGAGAGGGGCTGATGCAGTGGTGGGATGGGGGGTTGGATTGTTAGGGTGGGTGGAAGAGGGAGGGTGCTTAATTGTTAATTGTTAATTTAGGTAAAATTTAGTTAAATTAAATAGGTTTAATTTTGATTTATTGTTATAAGTACAGGTAAGTTGGTCATTGTACAAGGCAAAACTTACTAATTTAGGGAAAAAAGTGTAACATCTAATTTGAAACATGCCATTTTAGGAAAGTATAACATCTAATAAAAAATGGAGAAAGTACATGAAACTACTACAATTGTTATGGGATGAATAGAGTATAAAGCATTATTGATCTACTCTCATAAAAGCTTTCGTTTCTTTATTATAGTCAAAGTTCATTCTTCAAGACTTGAGAAAACGAAGGAACAACAAAAATAAACAAAGGAGATAATTTCAATACTATTTTAAAATCTACTATTCTTTTAAACCTTTAATAGCCCGATGTCTCACACATAATTAATACGATATTGGAACATCATTCATGAGTTTTTTCATGTTCCAGCTTGTAACATCCAGATAGCATATTATTAGTGTTTGATTCAATTATACTTTATTGTGTTTGAGCTCACTATTTCCACCCTAAATATATGATGTGGCGAACATGACTTAATATATGGATCGACATTGATACCTTAAATGGCAAAAAGTGCGTACAACTACATTACGGTCTCTCCAATGCATTCCTCCTCAATGACGAGAAAAGAAGACTCAAAATTCTATTGATACATCAATAGATTATGGCTCCAAAACTCAATAAGGATCATCTATAGAAACCCTCTCTTATGGTAAAACCTAGCAATGTAACAATTGTAAAATAATGGTCCCTCGTCGAAATATTGGATCGATTTTTTCGGAATGCCTAGCAGCGATTGTATCTATTCATAATGCTTCCACCAAGATACTGTTGAGTGAGTTGTGAAGGGATTGATGTTGTATTTTAAGGATGGCGAAAGCTCCGGTTTAAAAGTTCGTGAGTTTCTACAAAAGAAGGTGAAACTATCTCATGATTGTTGTCGGGAAAGCCCCTGCGATACTTAAGTCAATGGAGTGCATCATGTAGAGCGATAAAGTGCAATAATTATAGAAAGAGAAGTTATGATCTTGTTGGTTGTTTTGCATTGATGGGACTGTTCAATATTTATAGCGGATAGAATTTCCATTAGAAGAGTGTAGGAAGGTTACTCTTCACTCCTTTCGGGTTCTCCATCCCCCAGTGTTTGGTGGAAACTTTGACACATTTATGAAGGAATCTGCATGTAGTTTTTCCCGTGTATGCCAATTGACAAATTCTTCACCTTGGGTGGCATTTGAACCAAGTGCCTATTCGGTGTTGTAGTTCTTGAGCCGAGTGACTTACTATGAATCGTAGTGCTTGGCCTAGTGACTGCTAAGTATACTAATGCTTGGGTCGAGTCACAACAAATAAGCATGTAAAGTGTTTTCTACACTATTTTTGGTAAAAAAAGGAGAGGCGTCAATAAGTTTTCAAGAAATATTAATAAACTATAAACATAAGAGATTCGGATTTGGGGTGAATTTTCTTACTTAATTCGGTGAAATATTTGAATTATGAACAATGATGCACGTTATTCAATTAATTACACTAAAAGACATGTTAAAGGTCGTTTTTTAACATATAAGATATAATTTTCAAGAAAAACTAATAAACCAAAACATAAAGAATTTCGGATTTGTGTGATTTTTCATTAATTACTTAAATCAATGAATAATTTGAATTGTGAGGATTGATGCATGTCATTTAATTAATTGCATTAAAAGCAACTATGTTAAAGGTAGTTTTTTTAACTTATAAATCTAGTTTTTGTAATCATCTTATTAATTTACAAATTAATAGGTTCCTAATCTAGTTGTCCAATTTACTTTATTAGGTATGCGTTAAATATGTTTAGCTGATTTAGCAAATACAATGGTGATCATGTAATTGCAATTATAATGTACAGAGAGGCATAAAGTAAGCAGTCAAAAAGCCATGAGAAGAAATAAGAAAGATCGCACAAATATATATATATATATATATATATATATACAAACGATTATGACTTCACGTATTTACATCACTAAAAGTAGAAAAGTTAATAAAATAAGAATTAAATTGAAATTTACTGTCTAGATTTAAAACTTTGCCACCTAGGTCTTTAGCCTTCAAAAAGGGAGTTCGAAGAAGAAGACTCAAACTGGACAAAATCTTGTTTTTGTTTTGAAGTATTTGAAGAAGAGAGCAGAGATAGAGAGTGTGTGTTATTTCATGTAAAAACTGAAGACAGTACGAGCATAGTAATAAGGATTCAATATTTAGAAACATGTTTGCACGCATCTCACATTTGTTGTATCAGCGTGACCTTTGTTGCGTGTGCTTGATTTTGTGAACTTCCTCCAATCATGCGCCACATAAGGGTTTTACGCCTAATGCAAAGTCCTGCATTTTGTGTAGCCAATTGGCTTTGAACATATTTGCTTTTTATCTTTAAATTATCTTTCACCAATCATAATCATGGATAACAAAATTAAATAATAAAACATGGTTTTTATGAAATTAATTGTATATAAGATTTATCTTGAAATCTAATTAATTATCATTAATAAATAATTTGACTTTAAAATTAGGTTTTAAAATATATTTTGGACTAAAAAATAATTTGGGGCAAAGCTTTCAATTGCTCTTCTTCAGTCTGAAATAATTAGGACCACGGTATGTTTCATCATAGAATACTAAAATGGGGAGACAAGCAATTCGAATAGCCTGCAAGAATGGATTTTTAAGAATTCTATTGGTTATAAATGATAATTTACATGAAATTCGGTTAGTCCTAAAAGAAAAATGAGAGCAAACAATTCGATTAGCATGCAGTTTTAACGAAAAATGTTATTTTGAAAATAATGATTGACTGGATATTGTTGGGGAAAATTCATTTATCCTGTAAAATGTCTAGGATATTGTGTAAAATGGCGTGAAGAAAATTGCTTCCTTAGAAGAGCTTTTAGGAAATTTATTTTATCTTGCAAGTGATTTTTGGATATTGTTTTTCTATTAAATAAATTACACATGAATTCTTATAGTTTAAGAAATGACAAGAACGTTTAACTCATCCAAACAAGCACATAACTTGCTTGCTTTGGCAAAAGACAGTTTGATTAGTTTCAAATATTTTTCTAACAAGCAAGAAAAATTTCATATCTATGGTCTTTTGTAGGTGTAAGGAAATGGTTAGAAAGATCCTGATTAAGAGACTATTCTTTTTTAAAAAAAGTTTTGCGTTTTAAACTTGACATCTATCACTTTGAGCCATACATTTATATATTTAACCTAAATATATATCAATTTAATTCATACATCTTCGAGTTTAACCAAGAAATTTATTCATATAACTAGACATTTATCTATTTAATTAATATAGAATATCTCCTAGTTTAAGCCCACCAACTAATTGTCTTATGTCCAAAAATTAGTAACATAATCTCATCTCAACCATGTTAAATGACTTGGGATACGTCTCACACAAGACGCTTGGTTCTTTTTGATTTAGTTGCTTAATTCACATGTAGCGTCTCTTGTCTCAACTCATCCTAAAATGTGGCTTTCAAGAGGTGTTAATGCAATCTAGCAATTATCTCGGATGTAGAATTATGCGAAGGAATGCACCCACTAATGCTTCATTCTCCTCCCCATAAGTAATCTATAGGAAGAACTTTTTGTGATATTCAAGTTTTTGGTGGGAATGCCCACAAGTTCCAAGATTCGCCTATTAGAATAAACAACAATATAAGCAGGCAACAAAGGGTTTATGAAGTAGTACAACCTTTTGAAAAGCAACAGCCTGACTCGAAAACTCTCCCTCAAATGGGAAAGCTGCTTGTGTAGTTTGTTTTCATGGTATTAAGCATAATAATATGAGTACTGGTATATATATATATACTGTTGTTTTTGTATCGATTAAGAATGAAAAAATGCAAAAAAGACTGTTGTTTTGGAAACTCAACTGATTCGGTGGAAACCGGATCAATACTTATCCACTAACTGATTCGGTTTTCACCAAAAAATGGGACCAGTTAACTATATACTGGTCCGATTTTTGGGAAAATCGGATCAGTTCACTAGTGGAAAAAGGCTTATGTGACACAATAAAAATGATCCGATCAGGTCCAAAACTGGATCAGTTTATTCATTGTTTTAATTTTACGCGCAAAAACACAAAAAAGCCTGCAAAGCTAAGCTGTCATAAGTGTGGAAATTCTGACCACTTTATAAAGGAATGTCCACTTTGGAAAAATGACAACGGTAAAGGAAAATACAAGGATAAAGGAAAGGAACAACATAAACCTTTCTCAAAAGTTGAAATGAGAAAGGCCATGGTTACTGCCTGGGGAGAATCAGACTCTGACGAGGAGCAGGAACAACCTGAAGAGAAAACAACTCATTTATGTCTCATGGCGAAGACAGATGATGAAGACGACTTGCCAAGCAATAAGGTACGCATTAATGTGATTAAAGAAGAGTTAAAAGAACTTTCAAAGAATCAACTAATAAAACTTCTTTTGGAAACTTTGGATGACTACAAGGCAATCTGCATTAGAGAAGAGAATATGGAGAAGGCCTTGGAAGTCACCAAAGAACATTCAAATTGGTTTAAAACAGTAAATGCAAATATTGAAGAAAGATTCTTTGAAGTTTTTGATAAAAACCGACGTATTCGAGAAGCTTTTGAAAAGGTTAAAAATGAAAACTATTTCTTGAATATGGAGATGGCTGAATTGAAACTATTTGTTCCTGAAGGAACCAGTTCCTCTATAAATACGAGATCTGATTTCGAAAAATTAAAATTTGAACATGATGTAGTTTTAAATGAAAATCTGGTACTCAAAGGGAAATTGAAATCTTCAAGAACAAAACTTCCTGATCCGGTGAGTTGGATAGAAAAGTATAAAAATGAAGGAATGAATGGACTAGGTTTCAATCACAAGAAGAAATACAAAATGAAAAAATATGTTGATCTGCCAAGCAGCCGAGTATGCTCTTATTGTGGGAACAGTGGTCACTTAGTATCTGATTGTTCCTCCAGAGAAGAACATATTGAGACGAACACTCGCTTAGTTAAGCAAGTGTGGAAAATTAAGAGAAACACAAGCCCGACAGAGGAACCCAAGTCAAACTGGGTTCCTACCACTGACTAATTGTTTTGGATACAGGCTAAAGTGAGGGGGAACAACATGTGGTACCTCGATAGCGGTTGTTCTAAGCACATGACTCGAGACAAAAATAAATTTCTCTCACTTTCAGCCTATGATGGAGGAATTATGACATTTGGAGATAATCTTATAGGTAATATTGTAACTGTAGGTAAGGTAGAAAAGTCTAAGTCACATTCCATAGATAATGTATTTTTGGTCGAGGGTTTGAAACACAATCTACTTAGTATTTCTCAATTTTGTGATAAAGGGAACAATGTGAAGTTTACTGATGAGTGTTGTGTAGTAAGTAATACAGGAACAGGTACCAAGATTCTGGAAGGAACTAAGAAAGGAAACACTTATGTTGTTGACCTAAACCTGGTTCCTAGGAACAATCTAACTTGTTTAAGTGCTATTGACAATGAATCACTCCTATGGCATAAAAGATGTGGTCATGCAAGTATGACCTTACTCCACAAGCTAAGTGGTAAGGATTAGTTGTTGGTCTACCAACAATCAAACCCTCTAACCATGAAGTTTGTGGACCATGTGCGAAAGGTAAACAAGTTAGATCCTCGTTCAAATCAAAGAAAGTGGTAGGTACACAATTTCCTCTTGAATTAATTCATATGGACTTATGTGGCCCTGTTCGAATCCAAAGCAGATCTGGTAAGAGATATGTACTTGTTATAGTTGATGATTTTTCAAGATACACTTGGGTTATTTTTCTTCATAGCAAAGATGAAACTTTTGATGAATTTGTAAGCTTTGCTAAAAGAATACAAAGAGTAAGTGGTTTTAAAATTAAACATTTACGTTCTGATCATGGTAAGGAGTTTGAAAACTCCAAGTTTGATGTGTTTTGAAGTAATGAAGGACTAGACCCCACT